>NC_091187.1:42516190-42668690 GCF_040958095.1 Procambarus clarkii | reverse complement strand
TGATACATTTATTATTTAATCAAGATGTATTCCATGGGCCTCAGTGTTTATATATCAGTGACTAGTTACCTGAAGAAACTTCAAGTTATATCTAATGTCACTGATCTCACTGCAGTCCCTGAATCATACTTGACTGTAGTACTTGATCACATCCAGTCTTCTGGGTTAAATAATATGTAATAAGGCTTGAATATTAGTCTTTCAAGAGTTGACAGGGAAATGAAATTGCATTAGACTTCTAACCCCTGCAACTCTAGTACGGGACATCCGTCCTGTACGAACAGACACACAAATGTGTGATTACTAACTACTAACATCAAATTAATCTAATAATTCGAAGGAGGAGTATCGGTGTTCGTCTGTTCTAATTAGGACTTCGACCCGTGAGCAGCCCCTGGGGAATTATGTCGGAAAATCAGACACCACATAATAATATCATACATACAGATAATAGCTGTATTGTATAAACAAGTTACCCATAGAAAACGTAACTTGTAGTGGAATTACCGTCTATAGAAAACGGGATATCATCACCACATACTATTATAATTCACCAGCTATTCTGCTGGGAATTGTTCTTAAATACATTAGTCTTTGGACTTTACCATCATAAAACATCTTATATAAATTAACTTAATTATCAATATTAAAGTAGAGTAAATGTGACCCTTCTATCACTTTCTGACATGTGGACAATGTAAGCCAGGCGTGAGAGGGGGAAGGAGGGCAGCCATTGTTGTGTCACCTCCGAGACGTGTGGAGCAAATTTGGCTCCTATCATATCAGGACAATGTCGGCCAGGCGTCAATAGTGTGGAGTGTTAGACGCAGCCATTGTTGAGACTAGACCAGAGGCTCACAGGAGCAAATACGGTTCCTGTTAATTTTACTTGGACGAAGTGTTATGGAAACCAGTGGTGTACCATTATCACACGCTGTCAACAAATTCAAGTTAAGTGTTCTTTCCGAAACCCATGTATCTATCATTAGTGGCCATTAATGTCATTATATAGGGTGACCTGGTTAGAGCACGTGGAAGCCTCAAACTAAAGGTCAAGACGAGGAAGCAAGATTTTGTGCACCAGTTACTGGGTGATGGAAGCTACCTCAAAGAGGATAATTTGGTGTCTACACCCTAGTTATACCTGGTGGACTAGTCTGCTGTACTATAAGATAAGGAACCTTTTCAATGTATGTAGTTAATTCTGTAGTTTGATTGGCTGCATATATAATAAACTAATAAACCCCCCCTAATGTGTAGAGGATCGATTTGTGAGATTATGAGATTATTGCAGAAATACAGTCCACTTATCATTATACAAATTGCTATCGAAGTATATAAATTAACGTAAATATAAATTCATATAAATTAAATAAATATAAATCTCACAGGTCGGTTCCCACATTATTCCCCTTTTGTGCATAGATTCTGCTAAACTTATGAGGTTAATCGTTGACACTCATTTGTCCTGGTCTCCGCATATCTCTTACCTCCGAGTTGAATGCTCTAAGGTCCTTAACTTACTGAATGTAAGTTATACTTCCCGGGGGAGCTGATACGAGCACGCTCCACCTTCGTGCTGTCTAACCTCGAATAAGGTTGTCTTGCCTACTTGTCTGCCTCTCCTACTCTTTGCTGTCTTGATGCTCTGCACCATAATGGGTTATGCCTCAGCTCTGGTGCCTTGCGTTTGACTCCTACCCTAAGCCGGTATGATGAAACAGGCATACTGTATCTACAGGATCGCCATGATCGCTACTGTCTTTGCTACATTGCACAGTCCTTACAACACCCTCCTCACTCTCGCTTATGTCGTACTTTTCCTTGCACACTTTTCTTCACACTTCCGTTCCATTTCCATCTTCACAGATGGGGTCAAAGTCTGCAGATGGTGTAGCCTACTCTGTTGTTTTTCCTGACCACACCTATGTGTCGCCTGCATCCAGAGACTAGCATCTCCACAGCAGAACTTTGTGCTATTTTGTATGCTCTTTGTCAACAGCTTTCTTGTTATCAACTTTCCTTTATTGTTGTAGTTGACTCTCACAGTGCCCTCATGGCTCTGGAGCCCTTTAATCCAGTTCATTCGGTTGTAGTCGAAATTCAACATTGGCTGTTTCTTATCTCCAATAGATTTAAGACAGTGGAATTTTGCCAGTTTCCCAGCCATATTTGTGTGTCCTTAAATGAGCGAGCGGACTCTGTCACTAAGGAGGCTATCTGCGCTTGCCCCATCTCCCTTAAAGGTGTTCCTTATTCTGACTTCTACCCAGTTATTCATTCCTCCATCCTTACCCATTGGCAGGATTGTTGGTCTTCTGTTACTCGTGACAAACTGCATACTCTTAAAGGTAGTGTGTCCCCATGGCCCTCCTCCCATCACCATAAGAGGTGGTGAGAAATGGTTCTGATGAGATTACGTATTAGCCATAAATGTTTAATTCATAGGCACTTAATGGAGCGCCGCCCTGCTCTTTAGTTTCCAAACTGCATTGTCCCTCTTATGGTCGTGCATATCCTTGTTGAATGTCCTGACTTCCAGGAGGTGTGTGTGTCTTGTTTCCTGACTGTCCCTCATGGTCACTTGTTCCTCCATAGAATCCTTGAGGAATCAGATACCTTTGATATTGTCTGCCTTATGCACTTTTGTTTTCAAATTGGCATCCTTAGTGATATATAGCATTTTTTTTATATCCCACACAGTTGATGGTGCTTCGTAGCCTTCCGGGCTTGGTGCCCTCTTTTGATAATTACTTGCCTACTCTTTCTCATCTACATTAATGACATTCCGAATACCTCTCAATACCTCAAGCCAGTTTTATTGGCTGTTTACACAACCCTCATTTTCTCCAATCCTAAGAATTGGCAATATCCAGATTGGTAATAAAGTAGATGGTAAATTCCATGATGTTCTTATTGATAAAAAACTGAAATTCCAGTGTCACATACAAATTATAGCTAAAAAATATTTTAAAATCACCTGGCATTCTTTTCTAAATCAGATATTATGTACGTCACCCTCTACCTTGGTTAAGCTTTGTTGGCCTCTTGTCTTTCCTTATCACAATTTTGGTATCATTGCCTGGGGTTCTCCCTAAATTATCTATGATCTCTAATTTAATATCTATGATCTATGATCTCATTCTAAATATATAAAAAAAAGTTTAAAAAATTGTTGGCATTCTTTCTAAGATCAGATATTATGTACCCCGCCCTGCCCTGGTTACTCTCTATTACTCCCTCATCTATCCATACCTCAACTATGGTATTTGTGCTTGGGGTTCTACTACCCAAAATCATTTACGTCCTCTCATTACCCAACACAAAGCTGCTATTAGGACAATATCCAACTCTGGCCCCAGACATCACTCGGTACCCTTACTCAAATCTCTGAATATGTTAGATATTAAGTCACTGCACATTCTCTCTTGTGTATTATACATATATAAAACGCTGAACTGTAATGCCAATCCTGACCTCAAAAGCTTCATTGAAGGTTGTAACAGAACCCATGAGCACCACACCAGGAATAAATACAGTTTTGATATTCCTAGAGTACGACTTAATCAAACTAGAAATGCTCTACAAATCAAGGGACCCAGAATGTGGAATGACCTTCCCAACCATGTTAAAGACTGTACCTCTCTCAACCAGTTTAAGATAAAAACTAAACACTACCTAATAAATTCCCTGTAACCCACCTCACTCCTTTATTGTCAACCCATGTCTGTTATTTTATTATTATTATTTTTTTTTTTTTAATCGACACTGTTTGTCAACCTATTGTATTTGTGCTGCTTTTTCAGTCATGTTCCCCCTTTTTTTATCTTTATTTGTATTTGTTTTCAACACTTTTTATTCTTTATGCTCAATTAGTATTAAGTTCTAGATATTAATGTTTTTCTTGCCCGAAACGCATTGCGTAATAGTGGCTTTAGGCATTGTATGTACTAGCTCTATCTTTATATCAATCCATTAATGTAACATCACTTGTATGTATGTACCTTACCTGAATAAACATATTTATTTATTATTATTTATTTATTTAATTACTCAAGACAAATCATCAATTAGAACAATAACAAACTGAAGCCACAGACAGCATTCTGCCCTCCCCCCTTTCTTAAATCTAAATCATTGAATATTTTAGATATTAAGTTCAAGTCACTTCACACCCTGTCAAGTGCACTATATATAAATGTATGTATATATATATATATATATATATATATATATATATATATATATATATATATATATATATATATATATATATATATGTATATATATATATATATATATATATATATATATATATATATATATATATATATATATATATATATATATATATATATATATATATATATATATATATATATATATATATATATATATATATATATAATATGAAACACTGAACTGCAATGCTCAACCTGTTCTTAAATACATGGTAGGAGGCTGTAGCAGAATCTTTGAAATCCACACTAGAAACAAATAATTATTTGATATTCCAAGAGTGCGACTTAGCCAAAGTGGAAATATTCCACAAATCAAGAGTCCCAAAATGTAAAATGTTCTTCCCAATAACATCAAAGACTGGCCCTCTCTCAACCAGTTTAAGAGAGAAACTAAGTACTACCTAATAAATGCCATGTAACCTACCTTACCTACTGATTGTCAACCTATGTCTTGCTATTATTAAACAATAATGAATAATGACTGAACTTGTAATACTGCTATATGCCAAGTAAACAAAAAAAGTTACCATGTTTATTTAGTTAAAATTACCATCGGCTGTTCTGTTGCAGTTTTGCTGTTCCGTTCAACATGTAATTATTGTCATTCTTTTTATTTTTTCTACTTTTGTTCAACTTTTGCTTTTCATCTCAATTATTTTTAGCAATTAATTTTAAGTGTTTATCCACAGCATGCCTGAAACACTGTGCATATTAGTGGCTTTAGGCATAGTATATTCTTGCTTTATCTAGAAATCCAACATTGTGCTTGTAACCCATTTTCTATGTACGTTTCTCAAAAAAACATTATCATCTTTAGCATTATCATTATGTTAAACAGGAATAACTTATGGAATAGTATAGTGAAAGGACAGAAGAGTGGGGAATATAATATGTGATTTTTGAGAATATACCAACAGTTTGAGACTTTGCCTGTGTACTGTATGTGACTGTTCAAATTTAGTCTCTTGTTTATGTATAGGCCAAGGAACTTTTTCATCTTTTTAATGGTAATGTTGACATTATCTATTTGAAGGTGAATTTCATTTGATAATTTACTTCCAAATACAATGTAATAGGTATTCTCTATATTTAGTTTGTTGGTTGACATCCAACCACATCTAGTTTGTTTCAATTTGTTGTTTACAATATTACTTATTGTGTGATGCATTGGAGTTTGAATAGATGAAGGCAGTATCGCCAGCAAATAGTATTGGTTTAAGGATGTTAGAGACATTTGGTGTATATAAGCAATAGGAGAGGTTCTAAGATGCTGCCCTGTGGCACTCCTACGGTTACAGTAGAGATGTGGGGGGGGTTATGTCATTAATGGCTACATATTGGTGTCTATCATTAAAATATGATAGAATATAGTTATCAGGAAGGCCTCAGATTCTGTAATGATTAAGTTTAAGAAAGAGGTAGGTATGGCTTACAGTATTAAAGCCTGACTGTCAATTATATTAACCTGAATCTGGCAATTATATTATCCAAAGACTGGCAATTATAAAACTCTATGTTTATTTTCGTGATATTATGTTTATTTTCGTGATACACACACACACACACACACACATATATATATATATATATATATATATATATATATATATATATATATATATATATATATATATATATATATATATATATATATATATATATATATATATATATATATATATGTCGTACCTAATAGCCAGAACGCACTTCTCAGCCTACTATTCAAGGCCCGATTTGCCTAATAAGCCAAGTTTTCATGAATTAATGTTTTTTCGTCTACCTAACCTACCTAACCTAACCTAACCTAGCTTTTTTTGGCTACCTAACCTAACCTTACCTATAAATATAGGTTAGGTTAGGTTAGGTAGGGTTGGTTAGGTTCGGTCATATATCTACGTTAATTTTAACTACAATAAAAAAAAATTGACCTCATACATAGAGAAAAGGGTTGTTTTATCATTTTATAAGAAAAAAATTATAGTAAATATATTAATTCAGGAAAACTTGGCTTATTAGGCAAATCGGGCCTTGAATAGTAGGCTGAGAAGTGAGTTCTGGCTACTAGGTACGACATATATATATATATATATATATATATATATATATATATATATATATATATATATATATATATATATATATATATATATATATGTCGTACCTAGTAGCCAGAACTCACTTTTTGGCCTACTATGCAAGGTCCGATTTGCCTAAAAAGCCAAGTTTTCCTGAATTAATATTTTTTTTCTATTTTCTTTCTTATGAAATGATAAAGCTACCCATTTCATTATGTATGAGGTCAATTTTTTTTTATTGGAGTTAAAATTAACGTAGATATATGACCGAACCTAACCAACCCTACCTAACCTAACCTAACCTATCTTTATAGGTTAGGTTTGGTTAGGTAGCCGAAAAAGTTAGGTTAGGTTAGGTTAGGTAGGTTAGGTAGTCGAAAAACAATTAATTCATGAAAACTTGGCTTATTAGGCAAAACGGGCCTTGAATAGTAGGCTGAGAAGTGCGTTCTGGCTACTAGGTACGACATATATATATATATATATATATATATATATATATATATATATATATATATATATATATATATATATATATATATATATATATATATATATATATATATATATATATATATATATATGTGTCGTACCTAGTAGCCAGAACGCACTTCTCAGCCTACTATGCAAGGCCCGATTTGCCTAATAAGCCAAGTTTTCATGAATTAATTGTTTTTCGACAACCTAACCTACCTAACCTAACCTAACCTAACTTTTTCTGCTACCTTACCTAACCTAACCTATAAAGATAGGTTAGGTTAGGTTAGGTAGGGTTGGTTAGGTTCGGTCATATATCTACGTTAATTTTAACTCCAATAAAAAAAATTGACCTCATATATAATGAAATGGGTAGCTTTATCATTTCATAAGAAAAAAATTAGAGAAAATATATTAATTCAGGAAAACTTGGCTTATTAGGCAAATCGGGCCTTGCATAGTAGGCTGAGAAGTGCGTTCTGGCTACTAGGTACGACATATATATATATATATATATATATATATATATATATATATATATATATATATATATATATATATATATATATATATGTGTGTGTGTGTGTATATCACGAAAATAAACACGTGATTAAGAATGTGACAATGTCATATATATATATATATACCCAGCAAACACAAATCATCTACACAACGTTCGCCTATCTCTTCCCATAGGTGTGGGAATGATTTGCATTGAGAATGGTGCAGGAGAGCCTTTGAGAAACTTTTACTCAAAAAATCCAAACACAAAGGTTTAATTATAAATTGTTTTTCTACAAATATTTTCTTCCAAATGTAAAACAAATAGTTTTTACATGTTTAAATATAAAATTTATGGTGTTTTTTTGTAAAATTCATTAATAAATTGTGAATGATATATATTGGCTGAGTGAAACCTTTAAAATCCATTTAGTTATAATATGAACAGAAAAAAGTAGTTTTCCAAATTTTCTAAAAATCGCTCTTTTTAACACAATTTGACTCCTTATGCATTCCACTAAACACTAATATCAAGTTTAAATATATCATTTATGTATTATTCCCTAAGATAATTTATATAAATTATAAAAGTTGCTGGAAAGTGGTGAGAAAGAATCTGAAAACGTTTTGTTGTCTTATATTTACGTGTTCTTATTAACTAGAGTGAGTAAGAGCGAGAGTTGGTAAGAGTGAGTAAGAGTGACTGAAGGTGAGTGAGAGTGCCAGAGAGTGTGTAAGTGTGAGTAAGAGTGAGTATAAGTAAGAGTGACTGAGAGTAAGAGTGACAGAGTGAGTAAGAGTGAGAGTAAGGGTGACAGAATGAGTAAGAGTGAGAGTAAAATGATTGAGAGTAAGGGTGAGTATGAGAGTAAGAGTGATTGAGAGTTAGAGTGAGAGTAAGAGTGATTGAGAGTTAGTGAGAGTAAGAGTGATTGAGAGTAGGAGTGATTGAGAGTAAGAGTGATTGAGAGTAAGAGTGATTGAGAGTAAGAGTGATTGGGAGTAAGAGTGATTGAGAGTAAGAGTGATTGGGAGTAAGAGTGATTGGGAGTAGGAGTTAGAGTGAGAGTAGGAGTAAGAATGAGAATAAGAGTGATTGAGAGTAAGAGTGAGTAAGAGTAAGAATGAGAGTAAGAGTGATTGAGAGTAAGAGTGATTGAGAGTAAGAGTGATTGGGAGTAAGAGTGATTGGGAGTAAGAGTAAGAGTGAGAGTAAGAATGAGAATAAGAGTGATTGAGAGTAAGAGTGATTGGGAGTAAGAGTAAGAGTAAGAATGAGAGTAGGAGTGATTGAGAGTAGGAGTGATTGGGAGTAGGAGTGATTAGGAGTAAGAGTGATTGAGAGTAAGAGTAATTGAGAGTAAGAGTATGAGAGTAAGAGTGAGAGAGTGAGTATGAATGGGTAAGGGTGACTGAGAGTGAGTAAGAATGACAGAGTAAGAGTGACAGAGAGTAAGAGTGACAGAGAGTAAGAGTGACAGAGAGTAAGAGTGACAGAGAGTAAGAGTGACAGAGTAAGAGTGACAGAGAGTAAGAGTGACAGAGAGTAAGAGTGACAGAGAGTAAGAGTGACAGAGAGTAAGAGTGACAGAGTAAGAGTGACAGAGAGTAAGAGTGACAGAGAGTAAGAGTGACAGAGAGTAAGAGTGACAGAGTGTAAGAGTGACAGAGTAAGAGTGACAGAGAGTAAGAGTGACAGAGAGTAAGAGTGACAGAGAGTAAGAGTGACAGAGAGTAAGAGTGACAGAGTAAGAGTGACAGAGAGTAAGAATGACAGAGAGTAAGAGTGACAGAGAGTAAGAGTGACAGAGTAAGAGTGACAGAGAGTAAGAGTGACAGAGTAAGAGTGACAGAGTAAGAGTGACAGAGAGTAAGAGTGACAGAGAGTAAGAGTGACAGAGAGTAAGAGTGACAGAGAGTAAGAGTGACAGAGAGTAAGAGTGACAGAGTAAGAGTGACAGAGAGTAAGAGTGACAGAGTGTAAGAGTGACAGAGTAAGAGTGACAGAGAGTAAGAGTGACAGAGAGTAAGAGTGACAGAGTAAGAGAGTGAGAGTGATTATGAGAAAGTTAAGAGTGTGAGGTGTGAGTTGGTAGCAGGCCAGGGAGGCAGGATGTGTGGTCACAGGCGAGGCCTAGGCCTCGTGATCTCTAATGTTGGTTTTTATATATATGTTGGATTTTTTGTCCTGTTTCAAATTATAATTATTTAGCAGGAATGTAATAAGATATTGCACAGTATTAATGTGACAATAATATATGCATTATTTCCTTGATAATCAAACTTGTTGTTCAAAGATAATATACAATCTTTGAAGGAAACATTTTGAGAGCGCGAGCTGGCAACACTGGGCTGGTGGGTGAGAGAGACATATGGTTAGTTTTGCTCAGACCTTCAGTGGTGAAGGGTGTGTCCCAGCTGGCCGCCACCAGCCGCCACCCGCCGCCACCCGCCGCCCACCACCAGCCGCCACCCGCCACCACCCACCACCAGCCGCCACCCACAACCAGCCGCCACCCGCCACCACCCACCACCAGCCGCCACCCGCCGCCACCCGCCGCCACCCGCCCCCCACCACCAGCCGCCACCCGCCGCCACCCACCACCAGCCACCACCCGCCGCCACCCACCACCAGCCGCCACCCACCACCAGCCACCACCCACCGTCAGCCGCCACCCGCCACCACCCACCACCAGCCGCCACCCACCACCACCCACCACCAGCCGCCACCCGCCACCACCCACCACCAGCCGCCACCCGCCGCCACCCGCCACCCACCACCAGCCGCCACCCGCCGCCACCCACAACCAGCCGCCACCAACCACCAGCCGCCACCCGCCACCACCCACCGTCAGCCGCCACCCGCCACCACCCACCACCAGCCGCCACCCGCCACCACCCACCACCAGCCGCCACCCGCCACCACCCACCACCACCCGCCACCCACCACCACCCACCACCAGCCGCCACCCGCCACCAGCCAACGCCACCGCCACCCACCACCACCACCCACCACCGCCACTCACCACCCACCACCAGCCGCCACCACCCACCACCAGCCGCCACCCGCCACCCACCACCAGCCGCCACCCACCACCACCCACCACCAGCCGCCACCCGCCACCACCCACCACCAGCCGCCACCCGCCACCACCCACCACCAGCCGCCACCACCCACCACCAGCCGCCACCCGCCACCACCCACCACCAGCCGCCACCCGCCACCACCCACCACCAGCCGCCACCCGCCACCACCCACCACCAGCCGCCACCCGCCACCACCCACCACCAGCCGCCACCCGCCACCACCCGCCACCCGCCACCACCCGCCACTAGCCACCGCCACCCACCACCGCCACTCACCACCCGCCGCCACCACCCACCACCAGCCGCCACCCGCCACCAGCCACCGCCACCCGCCGCCACCACCCACCACCAGCCGCCACCCGCCACCAGCCACCGCCACCCACCACCACCACCCGCCGCCACCAGCACCACCCACCACCACCAGCCGCCGCCGCCACCACCACCCACCACCACCGCCGCCACCACCCATCACCGCCGCCGCCACCACCACCCACCACCACCGCCGCCGCCACCACCCATCACCACCGCCGCCGTCACCACCCACCACAGCCGCCGCCGACACCACCGCCACCACCCACCACAGCCGCCACCACCACCCACCACCACCACCACCACCCACCACCGCCGCCACCACCAGCCGCCACAAGCCGCCACCGCCCGCCACCAGCCGCCATCACCACCACCACCACCACCAGCCGCCATCACCGCCACCAGCCGCCACCAGCTGCCACCACCACCAGCCGCCACCACCACCACCACCACCAGCCGCCATCACCGCCACCAGCTGCCACCACCACCAGCCGCCATCACCGCCACCAGCTGCCATCACCACCAGCCGCCACCACCAGCCGCCACCACCGCCACCACCACCTGCCACCAGCCGCCACCACCGCCCACTATCAGCCGTCACCGCCCGTTGCCACAGTCGCCACCGCAAGCCGCCACCGCCAGCCGCCACCAGCCCCCCCCCACCGCCGATCGTCACCACCCACCACCACCCGCCGCCACCACCCACCACCACCAGCCGCCGCCACTGTCCACCACCGCCGTTACTGTCCGCCAGCGCCGCCGCTGTCCGCCACCGCCACCACTGTCCGCCCGCCGCCACCACTGTCCGCCCGCCGCCACCACACTCCGCCCGCCGCCACCACTGTCCGCCCGCCGCCACCACTGTCCGCCCGCCGCCTCCACTGTCCGCCCGCCGCCTCCACTGTCCGCCCGCCGCCTCCACTGTCCGTCCGCCGCCTCCACTGTCCGCCCGCCGCCTCCACTGTCCGCCCGCCGCCGCCACTGTTCGCCCGCCGCCGCCACTGTCCGCCCGCCGCCGCCACTGTCCGCCCGCCGCCGCCACTGTCCGGCCGCCGCCGCCACTGTCCGCCCGCCGCCACTACTGTCCGCCCGCCGCCTCCACTGTCCGCCCGCCGCCTCCACTGTCCGCCCGCCGCCTCCACTGTCCGCCCGCCGCCTCCACTGTCCGCCCGCCGCCGCCACTGTTCGCCCGCCGCCGCCACTGTCCACCACCGCCGCCACGGTCCACCACCGCCGCCACGGTCCGCCCGCCGCCACTATCCGCCACAGCCGCCACTGTCCGCCCGCCGCCACTGTCCGCCCGCCGCCACTGTCCGCCACTGTCCTCCCGCCGCCACTGTCCGCCCGCCGCCACTGTCCGCCCGCCGCCGCCCTGTCCGCCCGCCGCCACTATCCGCCACCGCCGCCACTGTCCGCCCGCCGCCACTGTCCGCCCGCCGCCACTATCCGCCACCGCCGCCACTGTCCGCCCGACGCCACTGTCCGCCCGCCGCCACTGTCCGCCCGCCGCCACTGTCCGCCCGCCGCCACTGTCCGCCCGCCGCCACTATCCGCCACCGCCGCCACTGTCCACCCGCCGCCACTGTCCGCCCGCCGCCACTATCCGCCACCGCCGCCACTGTCCGCCCGACGCCACTGTCCGCCCGCCGCCACTGTCCGCCCGCCGCCACTGTCCGCCCGCCGCCACTGTCCGCCCGCCGCCACTATCCGCCACCGCCGCCACTGTCCGCCCGCCGCCACTATCCGCCACCGCCGCTACGGTCCGCCCGCCGCCACTGTCCGCCCGCCGCCGCCACTGTCCGCCCGCCGCCACTATCCGCCACCGCCGCCACTGTCCGCCACAGCCGCCACTCTCTGCCGTACAGCCTCCCCTCTCTCCGTTAGTAAATAATTATAATTGTTAGTAAATAATAAAAGAAATATAAATTATTAGATTTTTTTTACCCTTAAATTGGTTTTAATATTTAAATTGAAAATAATAATATAATATAAAATATAATAAAAATAATATAATATAAAATATAATTTAATTTCAAGAAATTTAACTTTAAACACAAAGATGTGAAAAGGGTTCAGATTATTGGCTCAAACCTTTCATAAGAGATTCATATTGGTATATGAATGGATTATGAATGACTCATGTTAGGAGTGTAAAGTTGCCACAACATCTCAAATTAGTGTTAGATACATATGTCTTGGTTATAAGTTTTGGAAACCTATTTAAGTCCACACACAATATCGTATCTGATACGATAAAACAAACGTTTCCAATACTTTCAAATACTTTCCAGATATGTTGTGGCAACCTAAAATTGTTTGCTGGGTATATATATATATATATATATATATATATATATATATATATATATATATATATATATATATATATATATATATATATATATATATATATATATTTATATGTATATATATATATATATATATATATATATATATATATATATATATATATATATATATATATATATATATATATATATATATATATATATATGTGTGTGTGTATATCACGAAAATAAACACGTGATTAAGAATGTGACAATGTCAGACCACGAAGGAAAAATGAAACAGGAAATTTCCTTAAGTACTTTCGTATATTAAATACATCTTCAGAAAATATATATATATATATATATATATATATATATATATATATATATATATATATATATATATATATATATAGCATAAATATGTTAATTACATTATCTAGAATCGGACAGTTTTATATTTATATGGATCTAGCAATTCGATATATGTATAAATGAATCTGGCAATTATATATATATATATAAGTAGCAAGCAATTCTATAAATATATATATATATATATATATATATATATATAAATATATATATATATATATATATATATATATGCTGGAAGGCTTCTGTGCTGGCTAGGGTTCGAGTCTCCTGGTGGGAAAGTGTTCTAAAGTTGTATACTTCACTCTCGTGTTTAGGAGAGTTGTGCCTTAAGCATAGACACTGTGTCTTCCCATATTAACAGGGACTTGATGAAATTAACGTCTAAATGACCCCTCACTTGCTCTAGTGCTCTTGGGAGGTGTTGATCTTTGGTGTATTTAAATACTCCGAAATTACCATCTCTTTTAAGGGTCTGAGCAGGTGGTGAAGAGGGTTAAGGCGTACCTGTTATGCCAGTTGCTGGAAGGCTTCTGTGCTGGCTAGGGTTCGAGTCTCCTGGTGGGAAAGTGTTCTAAAGTTGTATACTTCACTCTCGTGTTTAGGAGAGTTGTGCCTTAAGCATAGACACTGTGTCTTCCCATATTAACAGGGACTTGATGAAATTAACGTCTAAATGACCCCTCACTTGCTCTAGTGCTCTTGGGAGGTGTTGATCTTTGGTGTATTTAAATACTCCGAAATTACCATCTCTTTTAAGGGTCTGAGCAGGTGGTGAAGAGGGTTAAGGCGTACCTGTTATGCCAGTTGCTGGAAGGCTTCTGTGCTGGCTAGGGTTCGAGTCTCCTGGTGGGAAAGTGTTCTAAAGTTGTATATATATATATATATATATATATATATATATATATATATATATATATATATATATATATATATATATATATATATATATATATATATATATATATATATATATATATATATATATGTATATATATATATATGCGAACAAGCCTGAATGGTCCCCAGGACATTTGTCCCCAGTTATATATATATATATATATATATATATATATATATATATATATATATATATATATATATATATATATATATATATATATATATATATATATATATGAATCTGGCAATAATATTAGCCTGATTCTGATATTTGTATTATCTTATATCTGGTACTGTATTTTATAAACCAAAACTTTGCATATATATGAGTGACTCCAGAATTTGTATTATAATGCGGAGTATTTCATCGAAGGCTTAATTACTAATATTTATTTGATTTGTTTACAAATGCCTTAATCTGACAATTTATTAATATAAAAGGATGTCTGCTTTTAAATTAGTGATTTAAAAAATTTGATGTAAAGTCCTTAGTTTGAATATTGTTTAATTGGTAAGTATATTTATGATCATTATTGGCCTGTATTATGAGATGTAGGAGTAACCTATATGGTTTTGATTGGTCGTTTAATTTCTTGTCTTGATGGATGTGAATGATGTTTAATTATTATTTATTTAGGCTCTATTATTAGTTCAGATTATTTATAGATAGAATAATGTGCAATAGATGGCTCTTAAAACCTGTTAATTATTATATTATTATTACTTTACAATTGTCTCAACATTCCAATTTACTGTCCTCTTACTATAAGTGTTGTTTTAATTAGCACATAAATGATCTTCACGTAATATGGTTTATTTACCCCCATGACAATGCTTCAGTATTTGTAAAGTTATAATTCCAGGTTATTAAGGTAATTAGAGAAATAACAAACCCTGAATATATGAACGTTAAAAGCATTTTGGTATGTGCAAAATATTCTTGTTTTGCAAGAACACTGGCTTACATCTTATGAATTTCAAAACCACTTCAAATTTATTGATAGTTCTTTTTCCACTGCCAGTATTGACATGTCTATTGACTGGTCAGGTCCTGGAAGACCCTATGGTGCTGCTGCTATCCTGGGCATAACAATATGCAATGTAAAGTTGAGGTTGTCAATATTGTATCAGGGCTCACTCCTGCTATACTTGTGTCCTATAGTTATCTGGAGATGATTTCGGGGCTTATCATCCCCCACGGCCCGGTCCTCGACCAGGCCTCCTTTTTGTTACACAATCCCAAGGAAGCAGCCTGTAGCAGCTGTCTATCTCTCAGGTACATATTTACTGCTAGGTGAACAGACTCATCAGGATGAAAGAAACTCTGTCCATTTGTTTCCGCCTCCACCAAGGATCGAACCCGGAACCTCAGGACTATAAATTGGATGCAAAGTCCGCTCAGCTGTCAGGACCCTTTGCTCAGGGGCCTGAAAGGTGCTCAGCAGTATTTGATTACGTTTGTGTATATGCATGGTTTCCACAAGCAATATCAACTGTGCAGATGAGTATGGAAATATATGATCAGAAATATATCATTTGACTAATTTGTATCATAATGCTGAGCTCATGGGTGGTAGGTGATTTTTAACACTGATTTTACCCGCTAAGATGTATACTTAAATTTGTTTAATGCATTCATAAATACTGAAAATTTACATAGTCCTGCTATTAATGATTTATTTACTATTACTATAGCTTTATGTCATGAGATAGGAATGGAAGGTCTCATATTGATCATTTTCTTATTGATGATATAACTGGTCACACCTTTAAGTATAAGGCTGTCAGTGATGACAACCTGTCCTGGTATCATCCTGCCATGGCCACCTCCAATATACCTCACTCACAAGTTGCTGCTGCCAAAGATAACATAAACCTCCCTAGAACACACCTAAACGTAGGAAGGCCACTCTTGCTGACCTGGATAAGTTTAAATGCCTGCTTAACCAATACTCAAATAACAAGTGATGCAATTGCTTGCAATATTATCCAGTGCAATTTGCATCAGAACAATCTCAAGGACTTTTTCACATCAGTCGTTTCAGTGCTAGATAGTGCAGGGGAAGAGAGTATTTATCTTATAACCAATAAAAGAAGTAGTATGCCAGGTTGGAACAATCATGTTAGGGGAAATTCAAAATAGATCTACCTTTTGGCATAACCTACAGAAAGATGCAGGATGCTCCAGATCTTTTGGAAAACTCTATGGAAAGTTTCAGGGTGCTACAGACCATTTGGCCTAACCCACAAAAAGATGCATGGTACTGCAGACGTTTTGGCATGACCTACGGAAAGATGCAGCAGGCCCTAAACATATAACCTGCAGAAAGATGCAGGAGTGCCCAAGACCTTTTGGCACAACCTACGGAAAGAAGCAGGGGGAGCCCCATTCCTTTTGGCATAATCTATAGAAGGCTGCAGGGGGGCCCCAGAACTTCTGGAATTACCTACGTAAAGATGCAGGGGGCCCCAGAGATGGTTGGTGGCCCCAGCTCAGGTGTGGCACCAGGGCTCAATATCAAGCAAGAGGATTAACCCTTAAACCCCGCAAATCATATATATATGCTTTCAGTGACAACCAAAACCGCGCATGTCATATATATATGATTTCATGTCTAGCACTATAATTTAACCCCCCCCCCCCCCGCCTGGGATAGGGGCAGCTTTAGTGCAGCCACGACCGATAGTTGCCAGATGCCACCTAGAAAAAAATCCAGGCCAACATTCTTGGGTGTTACAGCGTCAGTATTGAGCAAGCCACCAAGGCTGATGCACACAGCACGAGCTCACAGCACCGCTGTTCAACGTGTGACCACAGCATCGCCTACAAATGCCATAATAAATATGTTCCTGCTATTATTTAGCGATGATAGTATTACAGAAGACCCCTGACTGTGATAGAACTGACCAGGATTCTGATAATAGCAGAATTGTGGTGATATTTAGCGCTGTGCTCCATTGAGGGAGGAGTAATGCTGTGGGAGGGAGGATGGTGGCGTCGTTTTCTGACTGTGTGTGGCCACCTTTTATTGACTGCACTCACCATACCAGCTTAGTGGTTCGCTATGGTGAACACAAATGTAGATACTTATATATAACGTGTGTATAGAGTGTAATAACAGCAATAGGAGTAGGTTGGGAGCCGCCATTTTGGTGATGGAGGTGCGTCGTCTGCACCACTTATCATGTTGTTTACTGGTGGCCACTATGATATTTGGCCACCATACCAGCTTATTTGTACAGGTATTGTGAATAAAACAGGTAGATACTTTTATGTAATGTGCATATATAGCGTAATAACACCACAAACAGTATTGTCGGATTAGAAATATTTGTGCGTCTGGCCTTGAGGGTGGCCGCCACCAGCTGACTGTATGAGTAGCTATGTCTTTGTGCCTTTACTCACCATATAAGCTTAGATGTACAGTTATGGTGAACAAAACATGTAAATACTTATATATAACATATGTGCTTAGTGAAAAAATGCAAAAACAGTATTGGGGAGGAGAATGAGAGCGAGTGATGTGTTGAGGGAGGGAGTGGCAAAGAGTGGCTGGCTGGTGTGTGGCGGTCACTCCTCGTTGCATTTTGACTCACAAGACCGACTTAGTGGTTCGTTGTGGTGAGCAAAACATGCAGATACTTATATATAACCTGTGTATATAGTGTAATAACAGCAAAACTATTTGTTTATTGTTTTATGAACATAATAATTGAATCACTAATATGCACACCACAATTTTGAGTACAGCGATAATTCACACATTTTATTATATAAATATAACACAATTCACTGTATTGAATAATATTACTGCAAAAAACTAAGAAAAAATCAATCAGAGACATTGAAATAATTTGGTAATAATATATTTGTAGAAACTGCCGCCTGACAGCTCGAGCGGAGTAGACCTCGTCTGATGAAGGCTTTGTCAACACTCCTTTTTTGCCAGACTTCCCTATCCTATTGCGACTAAAATATGCCATCTACAATTTTTTTGTTAATTTTTCCATGATCAGGGAACCCAAATGAACACTTTTATAAGATATCTCGAACGCTCATCCGCTCCTGACGACCCTGCTCCCCCTCCAGCTTTATCAGCTGCTCCTTGAGCCCACAACATCCCTAACATGATGTAACAACCCCAGAAGGCAGCTAAGTACCCAGTGACCTAAATGTGACCGAAATATTCGACAAAACCTAACCTACTACCTCATCTCGACCTCATTAGTGTTGCTCCCTGGAGGAAGCTAACCTGACGTTTGCTGCTGCCATATCAACAAGTCTACCCCATCTGCTGTATACATCTCTGCTGCTACCATGCTAAACAATTCTAAGCTCGGCAAGGCCGTAAAGAATGATAGCACACCTATCAGGATGAACCCAACCAGCCAAGCTAGCAACAGGAATAATGCGGCTGTCTCCCCCTTAGGGGCTACCGGGGGGAGTACCGACCCTCCCTGCGTCAACAATAACAAACCTTCTCAGCTGATTGAAGCGTCGTCACTGACTCGAGCCTTACAACAGTTATGTAACCATATGGAGCAACTTAAACGAGCTGCCTCCCCATGTACTGACTTTAAGCGTCCCGCTGATAATCCATGGCTCAGATTATTGACTCAAATACATGATGACCAAAAGTCTATAATCCGAGAGCAGTCGGACCTGATAATGAAGCTTCAGAGTGATGCTTTGGCAATGCACAAGGCTAACCAAGATCTGTCTGCCAGAGTCGGCCACCTCGAACATGAATTAAGCTCTCTTCGGATCTCGGTTACTAACTTTAAACCAGCAGAAACCTCTAAGAAGCAAGAAGAGATGTTACAAAAGTTAGAGAACCACTTTAACTCCCTACAACAGCAACAAACTGCAACCCAAGACGAATCAGACCAACTTAAGCTCCTTGATTCTGTCATCATCTCATCACAGGATTTTCCCCATGAAACTGACAGAGAAGACTGTACTGCCATCGTGATCCAGGAATTGCGTACTAAGTTGAATTATTCAATCGAAGCAAGAGACATTAAGTCAGCTTATAGAGTGGGTACCAAATCATCTGGTGCAAACAACAGAAGGATACGCGTGAAGTTGGATAGCTGCTCCCGCAAGTCAGACCTTATCACTGCTGCAGTCGCTAGGAAATCCAAGGTTTATGTGAACGAATGTCTTACCAGATTCAGACAAAATCTCTTATTTAAACTACGTGGAATTCGCAATAGATCCACTGCTATTAAACATTGTTTTGTGCGCGATGGTAAAATAATAGCTAGGAAGACTGACTCTGGAAAAACTTATGTCATAACCACTGAGGCACACCTCACTTCTTTCCTGGATGACTGTGGGATATCAGCTGAATAACCAGAACATAATTTGTAGTCTCACATACAACCAAAGTGTACTTAAGCTCTGCCTTTCCTTTCCAAAGGTGTTTATTTTTATTTTTATTTTAATTTTTACTTTATTTTTTGTTTGTCATCTTTGCCTGTTTTATACTCTTAATTATTTGTTCTTAGTTAATCCCCTTGTCACTAAACCTAGGGCTTTTTATTACCCTGTTAATTAACCATTACTAAGCTAATTATCTTCAAGATCATTTTTTTATGATTATTATTATTTTTCTTATTATTTTTTATTTTACATTTATATTGTCAGTCTCTACTGATTTTTTGTGTTTTATTTTATGTAACTTCTGTGTCCTCCCTGGCTATCTATTGGATCTTTATTTTACTTCTAAATTGTTACTATTTTATTGTATCTGCTTTTATTCTTGTGTTTTGCTTTATCGTGTATCTTGTATCGTTATCCCTCTGCATCTCTATGCACACTGATATTGATCCTGATCAAAATCTTCTGTCTCATATCTATACCAACCAGCACATTGATCATCATTATTGCAAGTATTTCACAGCACACCAGGCTAAAAACAAACTCCAAAATAGCACCTGTCTATCAGTTTATAACCAAAATGTTAGATCACTTGGTAAACATTTTGACGATTTAAATGCACTACTCACAGCACTAGGTACTAACCTATCGTTCATTATTTTAACAGAAACTTGGCTAAATAAAGACTATACCCAACTCTACAACTTAGCTGGTTATAAAGCCATTCATAACTGTAGGCCTAATAAAAAAGGTGGTGGCACAGCTATATATTACCGAGATACATTTATCTGCAACAGTGTTATTAGTGACAGAGATGACTACTGTGAATATACTTTTGCTCAGTTTACAATTAAATCCCTTAAATCCTCTTTGACTATTGGAGCCATCTATAGATTTCCTAATACTAACATAGCTTCTTTCTCAGACAACCTAAGGAATCTTATTATAAACAACAATCTCAACAAAAACCACATCATTCTGGGAGGAGACTTTAATATTGACCTGGGTCAACAAAACTACTCTCTAGTTGACTATTTCCTTAACAGCATGAACTCCTGTATGCTAATCCCCACTATCACCAAACCTACCCGAGTCACTCAAACATCAGCCACTACCTTGGACCACATATGGACAAACATAACAGCTCCCCTTGTATCTGGTATAATCTACGACAGAACAACTGACCACTATCCTACCTTTCTCATAGCGAACATGGACATAACACCACCAAAAAGCAAGAAATTTTCATTTAGGCTACACAGTGAATCAGCTTTAGACAATCTTACAGAGGCACTTCACAATATTAACTGGGATTCTGAATTCATTAATACCCATGATATAAATTCATTAGCTAACCTCTTCCTCTCCAAAACTCTAAGCCTCTACAACCTTCATTGTCCCCTTCTTACAAAGCAAGTAACTGACAAAAGATTAAACAATCCATGGCTCACAAATGGCATTCTCAACTCAATCAACAAGAAACATGAATATGAAAAGAAAGTTAGGATTGGCCTAGTTTCAAGGGAAGTAGCTAAAAGGTACTCATCAATGCTTACCAGTATCATAAGAAAGGCAAAACTTGCATATTATGTGAATAGATTCAATGAAGCAAAAGGTAACATGAAAAACACTTGGAAAACTATCTCTAGTATCCTAGGAACTAAACAACACTCACATAACCAAATAAAACTCTACAAGGATGGGGATATACCTTCAACTGATTTAGAAATGGCAAATGAATTTAATAGTTTCTTTTCATCGGTTGGTGCTAATCTTGCCAGTAAAATCCCACAGACTCAGACACATATTAACACATATCTCTCAGGCAGCTATCCAAACTCTCTTCTCCTTTCACCAATCAGCCCGGCAGATGTTGTGTCCATCATACACTCTCTAAAAACCAAGGCAGGGAACACCAGTGAAATTCCGTCCATTGTGTACAAGAGAGCCTCCCATGCCCTTGTCCCACCCATAGCACTACTGTTCAACAAATCTATAGAGTGTCACACCTTCCCTGATATCCTCAAAAAAGCAAGAGTAACGCCAGTCCATAAAGGAGGCAATCCGGCGGACATAAACAATTATAGACCAATATCAAATCTACCCATTCTATCAAAAATATTTGAAAAAATTATTTACAAACAGCTCTATTCCTACCTCGTAAAATTCGACATACTCAGCCCCTGCCAGTTTGGCTTCCGGTCCCAAAAGAGTACCAATGATGCAATCATTAGTCTCCTTGACATTATCTACTCAGCCCTTGACAAAAATGAGTTTCCGATTGGACTCTTCATTGACCTAAGAAAAGCCTTTGATACTGTTAATCACAACTACCTCTTATTTAAACTCCAGCATTATGGAATCCGAGGCCTTGCCCTTGACTACATCCGATCCTATCTTAGTGACAGACACCAATATGTAACCATCAATGATACAACTTCTTCCACTCTACCAATTACCGTTGGAGTGCCACAGGGCAGCATCTTAGGACCTCTTCTATTTCTTATATATATAAACGATCTGCCTAATGTCTCTAATATTCTCAAACCTATATTGTTTGCTGACGATACTACCCTTATCTACTCAAACCTCAACCCACATACACTAAATAATGTTGTGAATAATGAATTAAAAAAAGTCCACTTCATGATGTCAACGAACAAACTAACATTAAACATCGAAAAGACTTACTACATCTTATTTGGAAACAAATCATCAAATGCAATTCAGCTACAGATAGACAACATTAACATCAGTAATAAAAATGATGGCAAGTTTCTTGGCCTATTCCTAGACAAGAGACTCAACTTCAGCACCCACATTCAACACATAACTAAGAAAGTCTCTAAGACAGTTGGTATACTCTCCAAAATCAGATATTATGTTCCTAACTCTGCTCTCCTCTCACTATATTATGCACTAATCTACCCCTATCTTAATTATGGTATCTGTGCATGGGGGTCTACCACTGCAAACCACCTTAAGCCCATCATCACACAGCAAAAATCTGCTATCAGAATAATAACTAACTCTGCTTTCAGACAACACTCAGCTCCCTTGTTTAAATCTCTAAACTTGCTAAATATTAACTCCCTCCACACATTCTCTTGTGTCAACTACATTTACAAAACCCTGTTCTTAAATGCAAACCATGCTCTGAAACTCTCCCTGGACAGATGTAATAGGACCCATTATCACCACACCAGAAATAAATATCTCTTTGATATCCCCAGGGTCAAACTTAATCTGTGTAAACACTCTATGCAAATTAAGGGACCTAGTCTATGGAACTCACTCCCTAGTGAATTGAAAAACTGTAAAACTTTTGCCTTATTTAAAAGCAAAACCAAAAAGTACCTAACTTCATCTATTTAGTTTCCTACACTGAGCTTTAATTTGCTCTGTACCTAGTGGTACCCAATCTCCTAATTTTTATGTAATATCAAACAACCTTATCATTGTGTTCATTGCTGTCTTCTTTTATGTGCTAGCCATATGCTGTATTGTGACTACCAATTTTTGTCAACTACCATTCAAGCTGTCATTGCAATCAATCTTATATTGTTTCTGCTGTATTGTGCCTACCAATTTGTTGTCAACTACCATTTTAAGCTGTCATTGCAATCAATCATAGCTACCTATGTGCTTTAATATACTGTACCTATAATTTTCTCTCATCTTTTTTTTTTTTTTTTTTTTCATTCCATGTAATCTGTTATCATTTTTTTGTCTATAAATTTTGCAAGTATTTACCTCCTTAAAATTTTCTTAGATTAAGGACCTGCCCGAAACGCTGCGCGTGCTAGTGGCTTTACAAGACTGTAATTACCATAATTGTATCCTCACATTCCTTATGTACATTCTTGTATATGCATAAATAAATAAATAAATAAATAAATAAGATGAAAGAATTTTTTTATTTTTTTTTTTTGTTGCGCCTGTGGGTGTTAAAGCCATTTGGACCCCTAGCAGTTTGAGGGTTAAGAAAGAGAAAGATAATATTGTGAGATCAAAAGTAGCCGATAATCTTTCAAGGAAAAAGTTTTATGATTTTTTGGGTGAAATTAGAAAAAAAAAAGTTTCATGCAGAGGAGTAACAAAAGTTATAGATGATGTCTCTGGGACCCAATAATATATGAAATGGTTTAAAAGAAAAATCTTTAACATTGTAGAACACTACGAGGTGCAGGACATATGAGACTGAAACTGGCCTAATTACAGCTTTATGTGAAACCTGCATGGACCCTGCCCCCCCCCCCCTAATGTTAAACGCATGCACACAGTAACCCATGTAATGCTTCAGAAAACTTAGAAAGCTAAACAATAGGATTTATGATATTTTACATAATTGTGATATAATACAGTAATATATTATGATATATTACTGTATTTTATTTATTATTTTTGTATACAAGGGTTCTTACATTTTAGTACAACCAATAGCACGCATAGCATTTTGGGTGAAAGTCTGTGTGTCTTACAGGCTCTCTCTCCCATGGTACATCACCACCATGTATCTTACAGGCACACACTCCCATGGTACATCACCACCATGTGTCTTACAGGTACACTCTCTCATCGTACATCACCGCCATGTGTCTTACAGGCACACACTCCCATGGTACATCACCACCATGTGTCTTACAGGCACACTCTCCCATGGTACATCACCACCATGTGTCTTACAGGCACACTCTCCCATGGTACATCACCACCATGTGTCTTACAGGC
Organism: Procambarus clarkii; assembly: GCF_040958095.1. Classification (NCBI taxonomy): domain Eukaryota; kingdom Metazoa; phylum Arthropoda; class Malacostraca; order Decapoda; family Cambaridae; genus Procambarus; species Procambarus clarkii. Next base: position 42,644,317 of record NC_091187.1, on the reverse strand, counting down.
ACACTCTCCCATGGTACATCACCACCATGTGTCTTACAGGCACACTCTCCCATGGTACATCACTACCATGTGTCTTACAGGCACACACTCCCATGGTACAAAACCACCATGTGTCTTACTGGCACATTCTCCCATGGTACATCACCACCATCTGTCTTACAGGCACACACTCCAATGGTACAAAACCACCATGTGTCTTACAGGCACACTCTCCCATGGTACATCACCACCATGTGTCTTACAGGCACACGCTGTGGCATTGATCTCATTAGTTCCTTTGACAGGTTTGTCAATTCTAACTCTAGTACTCTTTCGGACCTGTCTGCCTTTAGAGGGGCCCTTATCCCCGTTCTTGACAGCTTGTTTTCAAAAAATAACCACCTTCCTCGTCGCTTCCAGCTTGCCCTTGCCTCCCTGAAATCTAACAACTCTATTCTTATCCTTCCAGACAAAAGCAATTCGGTGGTTGTCCTTGACCGTGAGGACTACCTCCGAAAAGCAGATGTCTTGCTCTCTGACTCTCACACTTATGCTCCTCTGACTTCTAACCCTTTGGATCGCCTCAAAACTTCCTTTAACCGCAAACTAAGACAGCTCTCTAGTCTTTGCCCTCCTGACTTTGATCTCATTAAACGTTTCCGTGTCATCTGCCCTTCTCTTCCTTATTTCTATGGTCTTCCTAAGACTCATAAACCTGGTGTTCCTCTTCGTCCTATCATTTCTTCACGGGGCTTTGTCAGCTATCCTCTTGCCTCCTGGCTCGCTAAAACCCTGACACCTTACCTTGGCACTTTTTCCCCTGCCCACCTTCGTCATTCTCAGGACTTTATAGATAGACTGCGCCTGCAACCCTCTTGTAAAATGCTTAGTCTTGATGTCGACTCTCTGTTCACTAATGTTCCGCTCGATGACGTTCTCTCTTTCCTCAGACAGAAGGCGTCAGAGGGTCTCCTTCCTCTCCCACTTCCCACTGACGTTTTCCTCGATCTCATTAGACTCTGTGTAATCTAACTCTTTCTCTTTCAACGGTAAATATTACACTCAAACTTTCGGCGTCGCTATGGGTTCCCCTCTCTCCCCTGTTCTTGCTAATTTCTACATGGAATACTTCGAAACTGTTCTTCTTCCTTCTATTGATACTCGTCCCTCTCTCTGGCTTCGCTATGTTGATGACATTTTTGCTTTATGGCCTCATGGCCTTAATCTTTTCCAGCCTTTCCTCTCCTCTCTTAACAATCTGGCTCCTTCTATCCATTTCAAAGTTGAGTGGGAATCTAATTCCCTCCTTCCTTTTCTTGATGTTCATGTTCACAGCTCTGTGTCTGGGTTCTCTTTCTCTGTCTACCGTAAACCCATGCATAGTGGCATGTACATTCACTTCTTTTCCTACCATCCTCCTTCTGTCAAGAAAAGTGTCCTCGTCTCTCTCCGCGCTCTACGCATCAGCGACCCTCAGTTTCTTGATTCTGAAATTGCCTTTATCTACAAATCATTCTCTCGCCTTGGTTATCCTTTGCATTTCATCAACTGTGCCCACTCTCAAGCTAAACGAAATTTCTTTCATCCTAAACCTGCTTCCAACACTAGTAGCACTGTACTATGCCTTCCCTTCATATCTGAACTCAAAACTTTTACCAATACCTTTCGTCCTCTTGACATTAAACTCGCCTTTCGACAAACTAACACACTTCGTAGCAATCTAGTTCACACTGCTCCTCCTGCTTCTAATCCTGCTGGTGTCTACACTATTTCCTGTTCATCTGTCCTCTCCAATACTTTGGCGAAACTGGCCGTACACTGAATGACAGACTTAAAGAACACAAGCGAAGTGTTATGTCTGCAGACACTAACAATGCTCTCTTCTGCCATGTGAGGGATTCTAATCATCCCATTGATTGGTCTTCCTCCAAAATAATCTTTCCTGCCTCTACTCTACACAGACGCCGTCTTGTAGAATCGGCTCTTATTAACAATGTACCCAACATGAACTTGAGTCCTGGCTTTGTTGCTGTGGACTCTTCCCTTTCACAGTATATACTCAAATGCTCTAATCTTTCTAACAAACGTGACTTAACATAAGCTTTCCCCCTTCCATTTCTTTCTTTCTCTTTCCCTTTCTTTCCCTCTTCTCCCTTTTTCTGTTCATTGTCTTCTACGCTCCCTTGCTATCCTCTTCTTTTTCCTATTACCATCTCCTTCGGTGGTTATAATAGGAGCTGCCTCGTATGGGCCAATAGGCCTGCTGCAGTTCTCATTACTTCTATCCCCTACACCTGACTTTCCTCCTCAGCTCTCTCTCTTGCCTATTTAATGCCTGTCCCTACCTGTCCTCATCACAATCGACTTGAGAATGATCCAGGACGGACCGAAACGTCGTCGTCTCTTCAATTTCTAGTGTGTGGTCTGGTCAACATACTTCAGCCACGTTATTGTGACTCATCGCCTGCATAAGGTAGGTTACATTGAGTTAATTAGTTAGTACTTAGTTTTTATCTTAAACTGGTTGGGAGAAGTACAGTGTTGCTGTGCTGGTGAAAGAACACCTAAAGGTAAATTAAATAATGATTGCGAATCCACAAGAAGTTGACATAATAGCACTAGAGATCTGCAATCAGGATGATAAACTTTCCCTAAAGAATTTGACAAACACTTGCTGATAGGACATGAAGTAAATGAGATGTATGTCAAGTTTTGTGAAATATATGATAAAAGCACAACAAAATTTATACCAAAGGAGAGATGCAGAACTAGGAAAAGGGGTTTGTTCAACAGAAATTGCGAGAGGGCCAGAGACCCAAACACACACAAATGGAATCAATATATAGCAAGAGGCCAAACCCCCTCGTAAGGCTTGTCACCTGAATGCACTAACATGTGAGTCTTCATATGTACATGCTGACTGAATTTCTTCCCACACTCTGGACATTCATGAGGTTTCTCACCTGAATGCACTAACATGTGAGTCTTCATACTTCCACCTTGACTGGATCTCTTCCCACACTCCCACTTCCCACACTTCCCACACTCTAGACATTCATGAGGTTTGTCACCTGAATGCACTAACATGTGCCTTATTATAGTTCCACGTCCTCTAAATTTTTTGCCACACTCGGCACATTGAAAAGGTCTCTCATCCGCATGCACCATCATGTGAGTCTTCATATTTCCACGCTCACTGAATCTCTTCCCACACTCTGGACACTCGTGAGGTTTCTCACCTGAATGCACTAACATGTGGCGCTTCACATGTGAAGGACTGGGGAATACCTTCTGACACTGTGGACACGGGTGAGTCTTCATCTTCTTTATGACAGGTGCAGTTTGTGTGAAGGTTTTCTCCCCCGGATGTTGGGAGAAGCGTCAAGGCTTGAGTGTTGTTTCTTAGAGTTAGACTTGATGTGAGTTAGACTTGGCGGTCAATGGTGGTGCTTCTTCTTTATGATAGGTGCAGTTTGTGTCAAGGTTTTCCCTTAATGCTCGTGCTGGATATCGACGAAGATTAATGAATGACGAAGATTAAGCCACCTAAAAGGTGGCACGGGAATGAATAGCCCGTAAGTGGAGACCTTTCTGAGCAATTACCAGTATCAATAGATGATACTGGAGATCTGTGGAGGTGCGACTGCACCCTGCGTGACTGCTGGATATCACCGGCTGGTGCTGCTTATATGGAGGCGGTCGCGCACCCCTCTTCACCTAAGCGTTCCAATGTTTTTGTCTGGGTCCACATTTCATTTTTCCTGTTTCTTATTTTTGTTTATAACTAGTAATTTACAATTAACACTTGTATTTATCCTCATGTTTTTCAATCAAAGAATGTACTTGGAATTGTTTCTTTAAACATAATGCCACACGATTATACTTTTAAAAGGAAACAGCTCTCCCATAGTGGATGCACTACTGGGCATAGAGCTGACAAGTGTGAGTTTCATTTTCACTTTTATTTTATTTATTTATTTATAAATTTATTTATTTATTTATTCATTTATTTATATATAAGAAGGTACATTGGATTAGTGAAAGTGCATCCCCCTCGTTAAACAACAATTCCTCTCCCTGAGCAAAAGCAGCAGTACACCGAGAACTTCAACAAGATCTTGTAGGTCTGAAGTTAAGAACATAAGAACAAGGTAACTGCAGTAGGCCTATTGGCCCATACGAGGCAGCTCCTATCTATAACCACCCAATCCCACTCATAAACATGTCCAACCCACGCTTGAAACAATGGAGGGACCCCACCTCCACCACGTTACGCGGTAATTGGTTCCACAAATTAACAACCCTGTTACCGAACCAGTATTTACCTAAGTCTTTCCTAAATCTAAACTTATCCAATTTATACCCATTGTTTCGTGTTCTGTCTTGTGTTGACACATTTATATCCCCCTTATGTCCATTCATCCACTTGTAAACCTGTATCATGTCACCCCTAACTCTTCGCCTTTCCAGTGAATGCACCTCCAAAGGATACCTGATCAACCAGGCTGTGACTCATACGTCAGGCTGCGAGCAGCCGCGTCCAACAGCCTAGCTGGTTGATCAGTCCAGCAACCAGGAGGCCTGGTCGACGACCGGGCCGCGGGGACGCTAAGCCTCAGAAGCACCTCAAGGTAACCTCAAGGTAATGCAATTTAAGCTTTGTTAGTAACAAGACACCTGGTGTGGTTCTTAAGCTATATCTTGCTCTGGTTAGGCCCCATTTAGATTATGTAGTTCAGTTTTGGTCGCCTTATTATAGAATGGATGTAAATTCACTTGAACGTGTCCAACATAGGATGACTAAGTTAATTCCCCAAATTAGAAATCTTTCATATGAAGAAAGGTTAACAAAGCTTAAGTTGCATTCACTGGAAAGGCGAAGAGTTAAGGGTGACGTGATAGAGGTTTACAAGTGGATGAATGGACGTAACAGGGGCGATATTAATAGGGTATTATAAATATCAACACATAAGAACAAAGGTAACTACAGAAGGCCTATTGGCCCATACGAGGCAGCTCCTATCTATAACCACCAAATCCCACTCATTGTCCACTACTTGTCCAACCGGCGTTGAAACAATCGAGGGACCCCACCTTTCTGAGCAATTACCAGTAAACGCGGTAATTGGTTTCACAAATCAACAACCCTGTTACCAAACCAGTATTTACCCAAGTCTTTCCTAAATCTAAACTTATTCAATTTATACCCATTGAAGGCCAATAGGCCTTCTGCAGTTGCCTTTGTAATAATGATGATAGGGTTACAAGACACGAGCTAGATGGTGTTGAGATTGCAAAGTCGAATTGCGAAAGGGATCTGGGAGTTATGATAAGTAAGAATTTAAAACAAAATCAATGCATGAATGTTCGTAATAAGGCAAATAGGATACTGGGATTTATTAATCGAAGCGTTAGTAACAAGACACCTGGTGTGGTTCTTAAGCTATATCTTGCTCTGGTTAGGCCCCATTTAGATTATGCAGTTCAGTTTTGGTCGCCATACTATAGAATGGATATAAATTCACTTGAACGTGTCCAGCGTAGGATGACTAAGTTAATTCCCCAAATTAGAAATCTTTCATATGAAGAAAGATTAACAAAGCTTAAATTGCATTCACTGGAAAGGCGAAGAGTTAGGGGTGACATGATAGAGGTTTACAAGTGGATGAATGGACATAACAAATGAGATATTAATAGGGTATTAAAAGTATCAACACAAGACAGAACACGAAACAAATGGGTATAAATTGGATAAGTTTAGATTTAGGAAAGACTTGGGTAAATACTGGTTCAGTAACAGGGTTGTTGATTTGTGAAACCAATTGCCGCGTAACGTGGTGGAGGTTGGGTCCCTCGATTGTTTCAAGTGCGGGTTGGACAAGTATATGAGTGGGATTGGGCGGTTATAGATAGGAGCTGCCTCGTATGGGCCAATAGGCCTTCTGCAGTTACCTTTGTTCTTATGTTCTTCTTATGTTAAATCAACACAAAGCTGCTATTAGGACAATATCCAACTCTGGCCCCAGACATCACTCGGTACCCCTACTCAAATCTCTGAATATGTTAGAAATTAAGTCACTGCACATTCTCTCATGTGTATTATACATATATAAAACGCTAAACTGTAATGTCAGTCCTGACCTCAAAAGCTTCATAGAAGGTTGTAACAGAACCCATGAGCACCACACCGGAAATAAATACAGTTTTGATATTCCAAGAGTACGATTTAATCAAACTAAAAATGCTCTACAAATCAAGGGACCAAGAATGTGGAATGACCTTCCCAACCATGTTAAAGACTGTACATCTCTCAACCAATTTAAGATAAAAACGAAGCTATACCTAATAATTTCCCTGTAACCTACCTTACCCCTCTATTGTATTTGTCGACCTAATTGTATTTGTGCTGCTTTTTCAGCCATGTTTCCCCCCCCCTTTTTTTTTTTTTTTTATTTGTTCTTAACTCTCAAAGTCTCAAAGACTCAAAGTCTCAAAGAGGGAATCAAAACAGAGCCACACACAGAAACTATTTGGATTGAATTAAACGAAAAAGCTAATAATATTATAATAGGAGTAATATATAGGCCACCAAATTTAGACAGAATGGAAGCAAAGCATCTATGGGATGAAATATCTAGAGCATCTAGATCTAACAGTATTTATGTCATGGGTGACTTTAATTTTAGCGGAATAAACTGGTTGAACAAAACAGGGAATAGTGAAGCAGAAGATTTTCTAGAAATAATTGACGATTGCTTTCTTACGCAACACATTAAGGAACCAACACGGGAAAATAATATTTTAGATTTAGTGTTAACTAACAGGGAAACGCAAATTAATGACATCGAAATAGGGAGTGAGCTAGGGAGCAGTGATCACAAAGAAATCAGATTTAGCATAGAATGGAATAGACCAGTAGGAGAAAATTCTGTTAAAGTGCCAGATTTTCGAAAAGCTGATTTTAATAGCCTAAGAAATTTTTTGGGTCAAATTGATTGGAAAGTCTTGGGTATGGGGTGGGGGCCGGTCTTGGAGCGAGACATGAACCCAGCGATAGGTGACTTAAATGGGGATTTCGATGTGGATTCAATATATAACTTATTTAAGAATATTCTAAACAAAGCACAGGAACGTAGTATACCATACAAATTGAATAGATCGAATACTAATGACCCAAAGTGGATAACAAAGAATTTGAAGAACCTTATAGGTAAAAAGAGAGCTTGGTACAAAAGGATTAAAAATGGGGAGGTCACTTTAGAACAGGAATTCGTACAACTGGTTAGAAATGTTAATAAAGAGATAAGGAAAGCAAAAAGAAACTATGAAGTTCGCATAGCAGGGCAAGCAAAGACAAATCCTAAAGGGTTTTTTCAGTTATATCGTACCAAGACTAGGGAAAGGATAGGTCCATTAAAAACTGAGACAGGTCAAATAACAGATAGTGATGAAGAGATGAGTAGTATTTTTAATAAATATTTTGTATCTGTATTTACTAAAGAGGAACTTAACAATATGCCTTCAGCCGAACAAGTCTATGTGGGTGGGGACGAGGACAGGTTGACGAGTTTAGCAGTTACCAGGGAGGATGTTCTTAAACAAATAGTAAAACTCAAACCAAACAAATCCCCAGGGCCGGATGAAGTGTTTGCCAGGGTGCTTAAAGAATGCAAAGAGGAGCTTTGTGACCCACTGTCAACCATATTTAATAAATCAATAGAGACAGGCAGAGTGCCAGAGTTTTGGAAAGTTGCTAATGTGATACCAGTTTTTAAGAAAGGAGATAGATCACTTGCGTCTAACTATCGACCAATTAGCCTAACGTCTATTGTGGGAAAGTTACTCGAATCTATAATAGCAAATAAAATTGTCTTCATCTTGAAAAACATAAATTAATAATTGAGTCGCAACATGGTTTTATAAATGGCCGTTCATGTTTAACAAATTTGTTATCTTTTTATTCTAGCATTGTTGAGGCAGTTGATAGTGGTAAGGATTGCGATGTTGTATACCTTGACTTTAGCAAAGCTTTTGATACAGTGCCACATGAAAGACTGATTAAAAAGATAGAGTCTCATGGTATTGGGGGTGCTATATTAAGCTGGATTAGGGCATGGCTATACCAAAGGAAACAGAGAGTTAGTATAAATGGAATCAAGTCAGAGTGGGAAAATGTTGTAAGTGGAGTGCCTCAAGGCTCTGTCCTGGGACCTCTGTTGTTTATAATATATATAAATGATTTAGATTCAGGTTTGAGTAGCAACATTTGCAAATTTGCCGATGATACGAAAATCGGTAGGGAAATTAATTCGGAGGAGGACTCACTATCACTTCAAGTTGATCTTGATAGGGTTTTGAAATGGTCAAAGGATTGGCAGATGCAGTTTAATGCTGATAAATGTAAAGTTCTGAGGTTAGGTAATGATGATAGAGTTACAAGATACGAGCTAGATGGTGTTGTGATTGCGAAGTCGGATTGCGAAAGGGATCTGGGAGTTATGATTAGTAAGAATTTAAAACAAAAGGATCAATGCATAAATGTTCGTAATAAGGCAAATCGGACACTTGGATTTATTAATCGCAGCGTTAGTAACAAGACACCTGGTGTGGTTCTCAAGCTATATCTTGCTCTAGTTAGGCCCCATTTAGATTATGCAGTTCAGTTTTGGTCGCCATATTATAGAATGGATATAAATTCACTTGAACGTGTCCAGCGTAGGATGACTAAGTTAATTCCCCAAATTAGAAATCTTTCATATGAAGAAAGATTAACAAAGCTTAAGTTGCATTCACTGGAAAGGCGAAGAGTTAGGGGTGACATGATAGAGGTTTACAAGTGGATGAATGGACATAACCGGGGGGATATTAATAGGGTATTAAAAGTATCAACACAGGACAGAACACGAAACAATGGGTATAAATTGGATAAGTTTAGATTTAGGAAAGACTTGGGTAAATACTGGTTCAGTAACAGGGTTGTTGATTTGTGGAACCAATTGCCGCGTAACATTGTGGAGGTGGGGTCCCTCGATTGTTTCAAGCACGGGTTGGACAAGTATATGAGTGGGATTGGGTGGTTATAGAATAGGAGCTGCCTCGTATGGGCCAATAGGCCTTCTGCAGTTACCTTTGTTCTTATGTTCTTATGTTCTTAAGCTTTAGTCATTTAAGTTTTTCATGCACGAAACGCTTTGTGTAATAGTGGCTTTAGGCATTGTATGTACTAGCCCTATCTATAAATCCATCATTCTTTGTAAAATCTCTTTTATGTACCTTACCTAAATAAACATTTATTTATTTATTTATTATTTATATATATTATAAACAACAGAGGTCCCAGGACAGAGCCCTGATGTACTCGATCCACTAACAACATTTTCCCACTCTGACTTGACTCCATTTATACTAACTCTCTGTTTCCTTTGGTATAGCCATGCCCTAATCCAGCTTAATATAGCTCCCCCAATACATAAGAACATAAGAACAAAGGTAACTGCAGAAGGCCTATTGGCCCATACGAGGCAGCTCCTATTTATAACCACCAAATCCCACTCATATACATGTCCAACCCTCGCTTGAAACAATCGAGGGATCCCACCTCCACCACGTTCCTTGTGGGAGGAAATGATGTTGGTCGAGTTAGGAGTGAAGTTGATTGATTGATAAAGATCAATTACGGTCCGTGCCCAAGAGGTGGCACGGACCGTAAATGGTATTTTTTTTTCTCAGTATTCTGAGGTTGCATTTAACCATCAAGCTGTTATCGCGGGGGAGGATACTGCTTCACATGAGGGTGAAGCAGTATCACAAGCACACCCTCTTTATGAGGGTGTCCAGCTGCTGGACACCTTTGTTGACCAGGAGAGTGGCTGTGTTGATGGCTTCAGGGTGGCCACTGCATGATTCAGGAACTCTTAAAGCTCTTCTAAGGTCATTGGTTGCTTCACATTCCAGAAGATAGTGAAGTAATGGCTTTTCTGTGACAGTTTGGCAGAAGATGCACTCTCTCTGTCGGGGTTCACCAATCTCCCAGTTGCATCTGTAACCTAGACGTAGTCTATATAACCTAACTGCTATTTCCCTGTGGATTCCTTTTGGGATATTTAACCTTTCTAATTTGGTTGCCTGAAGATACCATGTTGCAGATGACGAACCCTCATCTATTCTCTGGTGCAGGTAGGCTTTGTTGAGATGTGAGAGTTTTTTGGTGATGATATTTTTTATGTTCTCTAGGCTGGGTTGAATTGTTTTATGTATCACTGGATGACGAGTTGCCAATTTAGCAATTTCATCAGCTTTTTCATTTAATGGGATTCCAATATGGGATGGGATCCAGTTTAAAGTTATGTTGAGTCCTTTGCCTTTAGCGACTGCTCCAAGATACAAAATGGTGGTAATTATTTCCACATTATCTTTCCACTGTTTTTGTCCTAGTATTTGAAGTGCAGCTTTTGAGTGTGTATGATTGCATTTTGAGTGTTTTGTGCAATCACATATGCGAATGCCTGTTATATGGCAAACAGCTCAGTTTGGGTTGATGATACTAGTCCTCCCAGTCTCCAATATGCCTGTACGCTGGTCGTGCAAAGAGCAGCGCCAGCACTCTCATTTTCTGTGTCCACCGATCCGTCTGTGAAGATGTGGGTGGCTACTGCTATGCTATACGTTTGCTCTTCTATTATGCGCCTTAGGATTGTCGGATCATAGGAAGCCTTTTTCATTGGGAGACTTTCTATTACTATTTTGAAAGTAGGCTCTTCCCACGGCGCGGAAGGAGTGTAATTTGGGTGTGGATGATCACCCTCTCTATCAATAATCATGTTTTTTAAATGTAGTCTGTTTAGGACTTTTCCTGCTCTTGCAACCCAAGAGTTCCCAATGTTTTGGCCTAGTCCAACCACCAAGGCCTGCCGTACTGGGATTGGATCAGAAGAAATAATTATCTTACTGATAATTGTAGCTGTCCTTTGTGATATTCTTTCTTGTAGAGAGGGCAAACCCGTCTCCAGTTTCTTTTTTTTCTTTTTTTCTTTTCTTTTTTTCTTTTCAAGAGTTTCATGCCTGGTCCACATAGTGCCATTCTCCCAGTGCAGCTCTCATAGCATTGTTTTGGGCAACTTCAAGCTTTTTCCACTGTTGGTGTGATAGATTTGTGAGTGCAGGTGCGGCATAATCGATCACTGATCTGACTGCCTGTACATAGTATGTGCGAAGGACTTGCAGATTGGCTCCTCCAGAAAGGGAGGTTAGCGACCTGAGGATTGCCGTCTGGGCCGCAGTTCGCTCTCTCAAGTAAGTGACCTCAGCATTAAAATTCATGTGTGTGTCCAGGATGATTCCTAGATACTGATAGGTGTCGACCCATTCTATTGGTTGACCCTGTACAGTGAGTTGGATGTTGGGCTTCGCTATTTTTATGGGCATGGCCTTTGACTTTGAGGGGTTGAGTTTGATCCCAATCTGTTTTGCCTCTTTACTGATGCAGTCTAAGCATTTGGGTGCAAGGCGCGCCGCATCCCTTCCTTTTATGATGATGACAAAGTCGTCCGCGTAGTTTAGCAGCCTGCAGTGATGTGGGAGTTTCAACCTCATTATTCTTTCCATTAAACAGTTGAAGAGAAGAGGGCTAAGAATACCTCCTTGCGGTGTACCATTTTCATGTCTTTTGTACTCAGAGACTGTGCCATGAAGTTTTACTCTTGCTTCTCTGTTTATGAGACAGTTTTTGGTCCAGGAGAGCAGGTTGCCTCTGACCTCTTTGTCAATGAGGCAGCAGAGAATAGCTGGGGCGCTAGCCAGTTCAAAGGCTTTTTCGAGGTCCAGGAATATCAGCATTCCTGGTCTGTCATTCAAGTGGGCTAACAGAGTTGTAATACATTCCACTGTGCCAACCCCTCTTCTATAGGCATACATATCATGGTGCAGTTTAGGCATTTTCCACTCCAGTCTGTTGAGTGCCATTCTGTCAGCCGTCTTGGCTGCACAGCTTTGGAGAGAGATGGGCCTGGGATTAGCTGGATCTTTGGGTTTTGGGATCGGCACTATGTCTGCTCTATTCCAAGCAGAAGGTCTAGTTTGAGAAGTCCACGCTAAATTAATTATCCTTAGGTATGCAGCGTCTCCCTCTGGGCCGAGGTTTCTAATCATTTTATAGGTTATTTTGTCGGCTCCAGGGGATGTATCCTTGGAGTTTTTCTTAGCCCTATTGAGTTCATCCAGTGTGAAGGGGGCATTAGTGTCAGAGACTTCTTCACATGCTGTAAGGATTCTGTGCCACCTTTCTTCCTCTAGTCCAGTCTGTACTGCTAATACATCTGGTGGAAGTTGATTGCTGGCTGCTCTCTCTGCAAACCTGGTTGCCAGTACTTCGGCTTCCTGTTGAGGATCCTTGGGGTGTGGAGCTTTAGGTGTTTTATTCCCTTTGGCCCGGTGAATTTGCTGCCACATCTCCCCGAGAGGGGTGTGTTCATTCAGGTGTGAACACCATTCCAGCCACTTTTGTTCTTTTATTTGTCTGGTCTCTCGATGTACATGTTCCTTGACCTCACAAAGTAATATCCTGTTGCGGTCACTTGGCTGCTTTTTGAATAGCTTTCTTGTTCTATTGAGTCTATGGTTGAGTTCTTTGACACGTTCGCAATAGTACCAATGATCTTTATGGTGTCCGGTGGACTGTTTTTTCAGTGGGATTGAGTAGTTGGCTGCACTTTGAATCATAAGAACATAAGAACAAAGGCAACTGCAGAAGGCCTGTTGGCCCATACGAGGCAGCTCCTATTTATAACCACCCAATCCCACTCATATACATGTCCAACCCATGCTTGAAACAATCGAGAGACCCCACCTCCACAATGTTATGCGGCAATTGGTTCCACAAATCAACAACCCTGTTACTGAACCAGTATTTACCCAAGTCTTTCCTAAATCTAAACTTATCCAATTTATACCCATTGTTTCGTGTTCTGTCTTGTGTTGATACTTTTAATACCCTATTAATATCTCATTTGTTATGTCCATTCATCCACTTGTAAACCTCTATCATGTCACCCCCTAACTCTTCGCCTTTCCAGTGAATGCAACTTGAGCTTTGTTAATCTTTCTTCATATGAAAGATTTCTAATTTGGGGAATTAACTTAGTCATCCTACGCTGGACACGTTCAAGTGAATTTATATCCATTCTATAATATGGCGACCAAAACTGAACTGCATAATCTAAATGGGGCCTAACTAGAGCAAGATATAGCTTGAGAACCACACCAGGTGTCTTGTTACTAACGCTGCGATTAATAAATCCAAGTGTCCGATTTGCCTTATTACGAACATTTATGCATTGATCCTTTTGTTTTAAATTCTTACTAATCATAACTCCCAGATCCCCTTCGCAATTCGACTTCGCAATCTCAACACCATCTAGCTCGTATCTTGTAACTCTATCATCATTACCTAACCTCAGAACTTTACATTTATCAGCATTAAACTGCATCTGCCAATCCTTCGACCATTTCAAAACCCTATCTAGATCAACTTGAAGTGATTGTGAGTCCTCCTCCGAATTAATTTCCCTACCGATTTCCGTATCATCGGCAAATTTGCAAATGTTGCTACTCAAACCTGAATCTAAATCATTTATATATATTATAAACAACAAAGGTCCCAGGACAGAGTCCTGAGGCACCCCGTTTACAACATTTTCCCACTCTGACTTGACTCCATTTATACTAACTCTCTGTTTCCTTTGGTATAGCCATGCCCTAATCCAGCTTAATATAGCACCCCCAATACCATGAGACTCTATCTTTTTAATCAGTCTTTCATGTGGCACTGTATCAAAAGCTTTGCTAAAGTCAAGGTACACAACATCGCAATCCTTACCACTATCAACTGCCTCAACAATGCTAGAATAAAAAGATAACAAATTTGTTAAACATGAACGGCCATTTATAAAACCATGTTGCGACTCAATTATTAATTTATGTTTTTCAAGATGAAGACCAATTTTATTTGCTATTATAGATTCGGATAACTTTCCCACAATAGACGTTAGGCTAATTGGTCGATAGTTATACGCAAGTGATCTATCTCCTTTCTTAAAAACTGGTATCACATTAGCAACTTTCCAAAACTCTGGCACTCTGCCTGGCTCTATTGATTTATTAAATATGGTTGCCAGTGGGTCACAAAGCTCCTCTTTGCATTCTTTAAGCACCCTGGCAAACACTTCATCCGGCCCTGGGGATTTGTTTGGTTTGAGTTTTACTATTTGTTTAAGAACACCCTCCCTGGTAACTGCTAAACTCGTCAACCTGTCCTCGTCCCCACCCACATAGACTTGTTCGGCTGAAGGCATATTGTTAAGTTCCTCTTTGGTAAATACAGATACAAAATATTTAAATATTTATTAAAAATACTACTCATCTCTTCATCACTGTCTGTTATTTGACCTGTCTCAGTTTTTAATGGACCTATCCTTTCCGTAGTCTTAGTACGATATAACTGAAAAAAACCTTTAGGATTTGTCTTTGCTTGCTCTGCTATGCGAACTTCATAGTTTCTTTTTGCTTTCCTTATCTATTTTTTAACATTTCTAACCAGTTGTACGAATTCCTGTTCTAAAGTGACCTCCCCATTTTTAATCCTTTTGTTCCAAGCTCTCTTTTTACCTATAAGGTTCTTCAAATTCTTTGTTATCGACTTTGGGTCATTAGTATTCGATCTATTCAATTTGTATGGTATACTCACCCCTTTTGGGACTGGATATATTTTGTGCTACTAATTGTGATTGGGTCATTCTTCATGATCAACTTGTGCCTGGTTGTTATTGCTACTCAGTTTTCAGAGACTAAGAAGCGAGAAATGGAACGAATGAAAATGGAGCGTGCCAGGTTTCAGTCAACTAGTACACTTGCATCTGGTTCCACTTCGGAACCAAATTCATGCTATGCAGAAATTATAAAATATATTGCTCACTTATGGAGACGAGGAAAGAGAAAATTTTACATTCGGTACAAACAGTTTCGCCGGAGAAACAAGTCTGATCATCCTCATCAGCTGAGCCTCAAGAAGCAGCGTCGTCGTCGACAATATGAGGCAGCACAGAGTTCCATTATCAGTCGGGAAGGTGGAGCATCTGGAGTGACAAGCACTGTAGTAGCCATGGCTCCTACTGTTGGTGGCATTGGACCTGGTGGAGCTTTAACTGTGATGAATAACATAAGCTCAACATCTCCACAGCTTTTGTCACCTCCAGAAGTACACGAAGTTCCAGACGACTCGAGAAACAATAATGCTCCCCGCATTAGCCCAGAATTTTCTGACATAGATCCTCAAGCCTCCACACATCGTCCTGTTCTCCTCAAAATCTCAAGCGGTACAAGTGGGGATGGCAGCAATGAGCTCTTGCCACCATCACCAGGTGGTCAGGGCACCTGTACCCCACGACAGCATCGACGCAGCTCTGTCATGTTCAGTGATGTAGTGCTTCTCCATGGTCATGCTGGGGAGACAGCAACAAAAAATGTCTGTCACAGTGAGAAGACTACGCAAACTGACGATGAACCTCTAGATCCATCATATTTCCGTGAGCCCTTACCCCATCACCTCACACACCAGGACCACCTTCTCTTATGCCCCCTGCTCTACTACCCCCAGCCCTCCTACCCCTTAACAAGAATAAATCTTCCTTGCGTTCTGTCTCGCGAACACCCTCAAATAATGGTTCAGGGGGAAAAGGTTCTCTCACTTGTGGAGAACTACTGGCACTTAGTGGTGCTCTTTCTGCTGCTTTGCCCACACACTTGGGCATTGACTCCCGTTCCGTCCACACACTTTATTCTTCATTGGCCAAAGGAGTTAAACACTTTTCAGCACCAACTTTATTCTTTTCTGCTGATCAAGCCCCTGCAGGTTTCACAAATTACTATTCAGAGTCTGATTCCTGTGACTCAGAGTCTGACTGGAGTGATGAAGATTGGAAGGATGAGGGGACAAAACAGCCTTCTTTAGCCCACAGATTTTGTTCACAAATTCGTGTGTATATCCACACGGATCCACCAGCTTCTTCGTATCAAGAAGCTGGTGGATCACCGATACTTTCCACGGGGCATTCTTATTGCTATCCTCATCAACACCCTCAGCATGGGGATCGAGTACCATAACCAGCCAATGATGTTGACAATTATTGTGGAACTGAGCAACTTCGTCTTCTCAGCCGTGTTTGCCGTCGAAATGTTGCTAGAGGTTATTGCCGAGGGACCCTTTGGTTACATAAGCAATGGTTTCAATGTTTTTGATGGCATCATTGTCATCCTCAGGTAATGTGATAATAAATTTGAGAAAGTTGTTTGTAAGCTAATTTTAATTTTATGAATTTTTTTTTGCATTATTAGATTTAAGATTGTATTTTCTGACATGTCAAAAATAATTCCAGATACAGTAAATGGAAATTGGTTGGTACAAAGTTGTTATATTGTTAGAAAAATGCTAAGTTGATTTTTGAAGCACAAAAACAGTAATTTTATTACTACATATATGTAGTATTCAACACGAATATACAAACATCACTAACAACTTGAAATAATAATAAGATAAGAATAAAGGACACTACAGAAAGCATAAGTATACTTAGCTCCATACCCATTGAATTTTCATGTCATCTTCCACCCAAGGTGAGCATGGGATTAACAAGTGGATAATCTGGGAACATACAAACCAAACCCTCAAAGAAACATGCTAAAACCTCTCTTAACTACAACTCTCCTCTCAAAACCTCTCTCTCAACAACAACGGCGAGAAACAATGTGCAGAGTTTCTTTCACCCTATGCCCCTGTTACCTAGCAGTAAAATGGGTACCTGGGTGTTAGTCAGCTATCACGGGTTGCTTCCTGGGGGTTGAGGCCTGGTCGAGGACCGGGCCGCGGGAACACTAAAAAGCCCCGAAATCATCTCAAGATAACCTCAAGAAGATCCTACATCACTACACATAAGGGGCATAACTGGCCGACCCCTCACAGTGTTCAAGAGAGAACTGGATAAGCACCTCCAAAGGATACCTGATCAACCAGGCTGTGACTCATACGTAAGTCTGCGAGCAGCCGCGTCCAACAGCCTGGTTGATCAGGTCGGCAACCAGGAGGCCTGGTCGACGACCGGGCCGCGGGGGACGTTAAGCCCCGGAAGCACCTCAAGGTAACCTTAAGGTATCCTACGCTGGACACGTTCAAGTGAATTTATATCCATTCTATAGTACGGCGACCAAAACTGAATTGCATAATCTAAATGGGGCCTAACCAGAGCAAGATATAGCTGAGGAACCACACCAGGTGTCTTGTTACTAACGCATCGATTAATAAATCCCAGTGTCCTATTTGCCTTATTACGAACATTCATGCATTGATCCTTTTGTTTTAAATTCTTACTAATCATAACTCCCAGATCCCTTTCGCAATCCGACTTCGCAATCTCAACACCATCAAGCTCGTATCTTGTAACTCTGCAAATCATCACTACCTAGCCTCAGAACTTTACATTTATTAGCATTAAACTGCATCTGCCAATCCCTTAACCATTTCAAAACCCTATCTAGATCAACTTGAAGTGATAGTGAGTCTTCTTTCGTGCCAATTCCCCCACCGATCTTCGTATCATCTGCAAATTTGCAGATGTTGCAACTCAAACCTGAATCTAAATCATTTATATATATTATAAACAACAGAGGTCCCAGGACAGAGCCTTGAGGCACTCCACTAACATGAACCCAGCGATAGGTGACGTAAAAGGGGATTTCGATGTGGATTTAATATATAACTTATTTAAGAATATTCTAAACAAAGCACAGGAACATTGTATACTATAGAAATTGAATAGATCGAATACTAATGACCCAAAGTGGATAACAAATAATTTGAAGAACCTTATAGGTAAAAAGAGAGCTTGGTACAAAAGGATTAAGAATGGGAAGTCAGTTTAGAACAGGAATTCATACAACTGGTTAGAAATGTTAAAAAAGAGATACGGAAAGCAAAAAGAAACTATGAAGTTCGCATAGCAGAGCAAGCAAAGACAAATCCTAAAGGGTTTTTTCAGTTATATCGAACTAAGACTAGGGAAAGGATAGGTCCATTAAAAACTGAGACAGGTCAAATAACGGAAAATGACAAGGAGATGAGTAGTATTTTTAACAAATATTTTATATTTTATCATCTTGATTTTGCAATCAGGATGATAAACTTTCCCTAAAGAATTTGACAAACACTTGCTGATAGGACATGAAGTAAATGAGATGTATGTCAAGTTTTGTGAAATATATGATAAAAGCACAACAAAATTTATACCAAAGGAGAGATGCAGAACTAGGAAAAGGGGTTTGTTCAACAGAAATTGCGAGAGGGCCAGAGACCCAAACACACACAAATGGAATCAATATATAGCAAGAGGCCAAACCCCCTAACATACAAGCGATGCAAAGATGCGAGAAACAGCAGCAGCAGTAAGGAGAGGGACTGAAAGACCATAAATAAAGTGTGAAAATAAACTCGAGTAAATTTTTTTTAACTACTCTCGACAGTGAAGAAAAACAAATATTCAGACGATTTGTGTTAGAATCATTAATCTTACACTTTCGGTCATATTCAACACAAATATACAGACACACACACACACATTCCTGTTGCTGTAGCAGGTGAAGAATTACACACACAGAACACAATAACGTGATACATCAAATGAACAAATCCACAAGGGCCGTGATGAGGATTCGAACCTGCGTCCGGGAGCATCCCAGACACTGCCTTAATCGACTGAGCTACAACAGGGTAAGAGGGTTGAAACCAATGGATGGATGTAGCACCTGTAGCACCTGCTACAAAGATGTAGCAGGTGCTCAATTGTCAAAAGTGAAAAATTTGGTTTGTCTTCCGAATGCACCATATCGGTAAATTTTTTAATAATCTTTTAAAAATAGTAAATGCCACTATTTTTGCAAAATTATTACAAGATCTATTATTCTAATAAGGGTTTGATAAAATACAGTAGACTACCTACTGGTTTTACCTGTAATAAGGTTTGATACAGATGATTATGCATATATTTATATGCTCTTATTGTTAAGAAGTAATTTTTTAAAGAGTATTTTGTAATGAGCAGATGTAATTGTAAGATGTAATTGTGTCTGACACTGATAAAATTATAAACCATTGTAAACAATTTGTTCACTTTCAAAACTTAGGTAATTACGTATGACAGTGTCAGACCACTGAGGAAGAATTGAAACAGGAATTTCCTTAAGTACTTTCATATTTCAGTAATACATCTTCAGAAGGAATCATTCCTCCTGAAGATGTATTATTTAAATTTGAAAGTACTTACGGAAATTCCTGTTCCAATTCTTTTTTCGCGGTCTGACACTGTCACATTTTTCACCGCATGTTAATTTCCGTGATTTACACACAAATTTATATACATACAAATACATATACACACATATATAATATATATATATATATATATATATATATATATATTATATATATATTTTATTAAATATGACCGAAAAAGTAAGATTAATAATTCTAACACGAATTTTCTCAATCTTTCGTACATTATGCTTCACTGTTGGAGGTAAATCAAAAATCACTTCTCCAAAATTCATTTTTATTTCTAGTCTGACGCGACACGGGCGCGTTTCGTAAAACTTATTACATTTTCAAAGACTTCACAAATACACAACTGATTAGAACTTGCATTTCCCTGATTTTATATCTACTTTTGAGTGAGGTGGGAAGGGTGATGTGGCATTACATTTGAGTGAGGTGGGAAGGATGATGTGGCATTAGAGGATATTAATAGGGTATTAAAAGTATCAACACAAGACAGAACACGAAACAATGGATATTGAATAGAAGTGTTTGTAGAAAGCCTATTGGTCCATATTTCTTGATGCTTCTATATTGGAGCGGAGTCTTGAGGTGGGTAGAATATAGTTGTGCAATAATTGGCTGTTGATTGCTGGTGTTGACTTCTTGATGTGTAGTGCCTCGCAAACGTCAAGCCGCCTGCTATCGCTGTATCTATCGATGATTTCTGTGTTGTTTACTAGGATTTCTCTGGCGATGGTTTGGTTATGGGAAGAGATTATATGTTCCTTAATGGAGCCCTGTTGTTTATGCATCGTTAAACGCCTAGAAAGAGATGTTGTTGTCTTGCCTATATACTGGGTTTTTTGGAGCTTACAGTCCCCAAGTGGGCATTTGAAGGCATAGACGACGTTAGTCTCTTTTAAAGCGTTCTGTTTCGTGTCTGGAGAGTTTCTCATGAGTAGGCTGGCCGTTTTTCTGGTTTTATAGTAAATCGTCAGTTGTATCCTCTGATTTTTGTCTGTAGGGATAACGTTTCTATTAACAATATCTTTCAGGACCCTTTCCTCTGTTTTATGAGCTGTGGAAAAGAAGTTCCTGTAAAATAGTCTAATAGGGGGTATAGGTGTTGTGTTAGTTGTCTCTTCAGAGGTTGCATGGCTTTTCACTTTCCTTCTTATGATGTCTTCGATGAAACCATTGGAGAAGCCGTTATTGACTAGAACCTGCCTTACCCTACAGAGTTCTTCGTCGACTTGCTTCCATTCTGAGCTGTGGCTGAGAGCACGGTCGACGTATGCGTTAACAACACTCCTCTTGTACCTGTCAGGGCAGTCGCTGTTGGCATTTAGGCACATTCCTATGTTTGTTTCCTTTGTGTAGACTGCAGTGTGGAAACCTCCGCCCTTTTCCATGACTGTTACATCTAGAAAAGGCAGCTTCCCATCCTTTTCCGTCTCGTAAGTGAAACGCAGCACGGAACTCTGCTCAAATGCCTCCTTCAGCTCCTGCAGATGTCTGACATCAGGTACCTGTGTAAAAATGTCGTCAACATACCTGCAGTATATGGCCGGTTTCAAGTTCATGTCGACTAAGACTTTTTGCTCGATGGTACCCATGTAGAAGTTTGCAAACAGGACACCTAGGGGAGAACCCATAGCGACCCCATCTACTTGCTTATACATATGCCCATCCGGGCTCAAGAAGGG
The DNA here is from genome assembly GCF_040958095.1 of Procambarus clarkii. Classification (NCBI taxonomy): domain Eukaryota; kingdom Metazoa; phylum Arthropoda; class Malacostraca; order Decapoda; family Cambaridae; genus Procambarus; species Procambarus clarkii. The sequence continues at coordinate 42,623,278 of NC_091187.1, read as the reverse complement.
TGCCTCTTTAGTACAAGCTTGGAGTAGTTTCCTCAGAATACTTTCTGGCATGTCAAGAGGAGTACAGGCTAGATCACGATACACTCTGTCGGCTATCATTCCGATTGTCTCGTCCACAGGTACGTTGGTAAACAGCGATTCTACGTCCAACGAGGCTCTTATCCCTGTGGCCCGTGCGCCCCGCAGTAAGTCCACAAATTCCTTTGGAGACTTCAGGCTGAAGGCGCAAGGAACATAAGGAGTCAGCAGGCCGTTGAGTCGCTTTGCCAATCTGTACGTGGGTGTGGGTATCTGGCTAATGATTGGCCGAAGTGGGTTTCCAGGCTTGTGCGTCTTGACATTTCCATACGCATATCCAGGTTTATATTCCCCAATGATCTTTGGCAGGTGGAGTCCGGATTTCTTGGCGTTCACAGTTTCGATCAGTTTGTTGACCTTTGCTTTTAATTCGGCTGTAGTGTCCTTCGTTACCCTTTGGAACTTAGTTTGGTCAGAGAGTATGATGTTCATTTTCGCCAGATATTCGTCTTTTTTAAGAATGACATATATTGGCGACTTGTCACCTCTCCTGACAACTATCTCCTTGTTCTCGCGAAGGCTTTTAGCTGCCGCTCTAAGCTCGGGGGACAGTATGGTGCTTCTGTAGTTGCCTCGATTCTTTCCTCCTTCTGCAATAAGTTCTGCTTGTAAGGTATCTTTGGTAGTGACCTTCTTTTGTGTCTCGAGGTCGAATATGTCGTCCAACAGAATTTCCAACTCCACTTTCCGGGCCATTTCACTCGGTCTGGACATAACATGACAGTTTATGCCCAGATTTAGGAGAGTGACTTGGTCCTCAGTGAGGTTAATTCCTGCAAGGTTCAGGAAGCCATCTCTTGGTCGTGGAATTGCCATAGGTCCTCCATATAATGTTGTTAGTTTCTTGATAATCCTTGTTTCAGTGCTGAGGTGATGTTGGTCTGTGAGGATGTCGAGGTGTTGTTCAATGCGGGTACGGATACTATGGTCGATGTTGCTATTTCTCCACTCGTTTGTAGCATGAAGTAGTTGCGTTTTTTTGTCTTTGATTTCATTCTCTGCCTTGTATATCTGATCACGAATCAGATCCTGGCGATATTTTATCGTGAAGGCTTGATTCCTTGCTGCTGGGTCGTGCACTTTAACATTAGTATATTTTGGTAGCAGTCTTTCCTGTAGACATATTTTATTAAATATGACCGAAAAAGTAAGATTAATAATTCTAACACGAATTTTCTCAATCTTTCGTACATTATGCTTCACTGTTGGAGGTAAATCAAAAATCACTTCTCCAAAATTCATTTTTATTTCTAGTCTAGAAATAAAAATGAATTTTGGAGAAGTGATTTTTGATTTACCTCCAACAGTGAAGCATAATGTACGAAAGATTGAGAAAATTCGTGTTAGAATTATTAATCTTACTTTTTCGGTCATATTTAATAAAATATGTCTACAGGAAAGACTGCTACCAAAATATACTAATGTTAAAGTGCACGACCCAGCAGCAAGGAATCAAGCCTTCACGATAAAATATCGCTAGGATCTGATTCGTGATCAGATATACAAGGCAGAGAATGAAATCAAAGACAAAAAAACGCAACTACTTCATGCTACAAACGAGTGGAGAAATAGCAACATCGACCATAGTATCCGTACCCGCATTGAACAACACCTCGACATCCTCACAGACCAACATCACCTCAGCACTGAAACAAGGATTATCAAGAAACTAACAACATTATATGGAGGACCTATGGCAATTCCACGACCAAGAGATGGCTTCCTGAACCTTGCAGGAATTAACCTCACTGAGGACCAAGTCACTCTCCTAAATCTGGGCATAAACTGTCATGTTATGTCCAGACCGAGTGAAATGGCCCGGAAAGTGGAGTTGGAAATTCTGTTGGACGACATATTCGACCTCGAGACACAAAAGAAGGTCACTACCAAAGATACCTTACAAGCAGAACTTATTGCAGAAGGAGGAAAGAATCGAGGCAACTACAGAAGCACCATACTGTCCCCCGAGCTTAGAGCGGCAGCTAAAAGCCTTCGCGAGAACAAGGAGATAGTTGTCAGGAGAGGTGACAAGTCGCCAATATATGTCATTCTTAAAAAAGACGAATATCTGGCGAAAATGAACATCATACTCTCTGACCAAACTAAGTTCCAAAGGGTAACGAAGGACACTACAGCCGAATTAAAAGCAAAGGTCAACAAACTGATCGAAACTGTGAACGCCAAGAAATCCGGACTCCACCTGCCAAAGATCATTGGGGAATATAAACCTGGATATGCGTATGGAAATGTCAAGACGCACAAGCCTGGAAACCCACTTCGGCCAATCATTAGCCAGATACCCACACCCACGTACAGATTGGCAAAGCGACTCAACGGCCTGCTGACTCCTTATGTTCCTTGCGCCTTCAGCCTGAAGTCTCCAAAGGAATTTGTGGACTTACTGCGGGGCGCACGGGCCACAGGGATAAGAGCCTCGTTGGACGTAGAATCGCTGTTTACCAACGTACCTGTGGACGAGACAATCGGAATGATAGCCGACAGAGTGTATCGTGATCCAGCCTGTACTCCTCTTGACATGCCAGAAAGTATTCTGAGGAAACTACTCCAAGCTTGTACTAAAGAGGCACCCTTCTTGAGCCCGGATGGGCATATGTATAAGCAAGTAGATGGGGTCGCTATGGGTTCTCCCCTAGGTGTCCTGTTTGCAAACTTCTACATGGGTACCATCGAGCAAAAAGTCTTAGTCGACATGAACTTGAAACCGGCCATATACTGCAGGTATGTTGACGACATTTTTACACAGGTACCTGATGTCAGACATCTGCAGGAGCTGAAGGAGGCATTTGAGCAGAGTTCCGTGCTGCGTTTCACTTACGAGACGGAAAAGGATGGGAAGCTGCCTTTTCTAGATGTAACAGTCATGGAAAAGGGCGGAGGTTTCCACACTGCAGTCTACACAAAGGAAACAAACATAGGAATGTGCCTAAATGCCAACAGCGACTGCCCTGACAGGTACAAGAGGAGTGTTGTTAACGCATACGTCGACCGTGCTCTCAGCCACAGCTCAGAATGGAAGCAAGTCGACGAAGAACTCTGTAGGGTAAGGCAGGTTCTAGTCAATAACGGCTTCTCCAATGGTTTCATCGAAGACATCATAAGAAGGAAAGTGAAAAGCCATGCAACCTCTGAAGAGACAACTAACACAACACCTATACCCCCTATTAGACTATTTTACAGGAACTTCTTTTCCACAGCTCATAAAACAGAGGAAAGGGTCCTGAAAGATATTGTTAATAGAAACGTTATCCCTACAGACAAAAATCAGAGGATACAACTGACGATTTACTATAAAACCAGAAAAACGGCCAGCCTACTCATGAGAAACTCTCCAGACACGAAACAGAACGCTTTAAAAGAGACTAACGTCGTCTATGCCTTCAAATGCCCACTTGGGGACTGTAAGCTCCAAAAAACCCAGTATATAGGCAAGACAACAACATCTCTTTCTAGGCGTTTAACGATGCATAAACAACAGGGCTCCATTAAGGAACATATAATCTCTTCCCATAACCAAACCATCGCCAGAGAAATCCTAGTAAACAACACAGAAATCATCGATAGATACAGCGATAGCAGGCGGCTTGACGTTTGCGAGGCACTACACATCAAGAAGTCAACACCAGCAATCAACAGCCAATTATTGCACAACTATATTCTACCCACCTCAAGACTCCGCTCCAATATAGAAGCATCAAGAAATATGGACCAATAGGCTTTCTACAAACACTTCTATTCAATATCCATTGTTTCGTGTTCTGTCTTGTGTTGATACTTTTAATACCCTATTAATATCCTCTAATGCCACATCATCCTTCCCACCTCACTCAAATGTAATGCCACATCACCCTTCCCACCTCACTCAAAAGTAGATATAAAATCAGGGAAATGCAAGTTCTAATCAGTTGTGTATTTGTGAAGTCTTTGAAAATGTAATAAGTTTTACGAAACGCGCCCGTGTCGCGTCAGACTAGAAATAAAAATGAATTTTGGAGAAGTGATTTTTGATTTACCTCCAACAGTGAAGCATAATGTACGAAAGATTGAGAAAATTCGTGTTAGAATTATTAATCTTACTTTTTCGGTCATATTTAATAAAATATGTCTACAGGAAAGACTGCTACCAAAATATACTAATATTATATATATATATATATAATATATATATATATATATATATATATATATATATATATATATATAATATATATATATATATATATATAATATATATATATATATATATATATATATATATATATATATATATATATATATATATATATATATATATATATATAAAACAAGTAAATGTAAATAATTTTACCTTGCACCTAGATCCACCAAGCCTGTATGGCGCACGTTTCAGTACTTCGGAAATCTAGAACTATCTAGAATCTCTAATCTGCAATGAAACAATACATATTATTGCATATAATTACAAACTTTTTACAAAAAGACATGTTACATATAGTGTTATATATAGTGCATATCTAGATGTTACAGTAGTAACATCTAGAAGTCTGCTGATTTTACTGGATGAACCATAGATGTGTGGCTCCTCTTGCATGATAGTATGATGATAGATGGAATTACTGGTGTCAATTTCACTTTGCCTCAGATCTACAAGATCTTGTTGAAGTTCTCGGTGTACTGCTGCTCTCAGATTGCTCATTGACAATCCAAGGCTACACTCATACGTCTCCTTTAAAGGCAGATTCTTTGGCTAACTTATCAGCTCTATCATGCATTCGGAGGCCAACATGAGATGGAGACCACATGAAATGGACTCTGTTACCATCCTTAATAATTTTGTTGTATTTGTGCCTAGCTTCGGACACGAGCATGTTACAGTTATGTCTTAAAGAGTTGAGAGCATTTAAGGATGATAAGGAGTCACTTACAATTAATGTATCAAGTTTGGAGACTTGAACACATTTCAGTGCAAGGAGCAAGCAAATAGTTCAGTCTGAAAGGTAGAGGCCCAATTGTTTATACGGACTCCCCACTCAAAGTATAGGCCATCGCCCATTGTCAGAACAACTGCACTTCCAGCTGCACCCGTGGTGCGGTGTAGGGAACCATCAGTGTATATGATTTGAGAGAGAGAATGCTCTGTGGACAGAGCATCAATATGGCTTAAGGCGTTGAGCTTTGCCTCAAGACGAAGTTTGGGCTGATTTCTAATTTGCTTCTTGGGTAGAAAGGGAGGGATTAAAACTGGAAAGGGTGTAACCTCCCACGGTGCAGGAAAGTGCCGTTGTTGCTTCTCTTGGTACAAATCATGAACCTGATACATTCTGAGTTGAGTTCCAGTTTTTTTATACATTTGCAACAATGCTGATCTTCAATAAAGAAATTCTGGAGGGCTTCTGTGCAAGAACTAGGATGAGTTAGCCTAAGCATTTTAATACTAATTTGACAGTTAATTTCAGTAACACGATCAACAACGCTCGGAATATTAAGTTCCTTTCTCATATTAAGTATCTTTTGTTGTACGAGGGCACCCAAGGATTATCCTCAAGGCTTCGTTCTGCAATTTTTCAAGCCCTCCAAGCTTTCTTTCAGGCATCAAAACAAGCAGAGGTGCAGCATAATCCACTAAAGATCTGATGTATGCAAGGTACATCATTTTGACAATTGGCACCATAGCCTGAGTGATAACCTGCAACAGCCTTGAGAGCTCGGAGCCTCTCTTTATACTGACGACAGAGTCTGAATACAACAGGACTATACAGTGGCACCTCAAGGCCAAGGTATTTGAATCTGTTTACATAGTCAAGCTGGGAGCCATCAGACAATTGCATCTTGCGAACAGCTCCTCCCTGCCTGGGTGGGCGCCTATTTCTTTGTTTTCTCTGCTGAGATAATTAAACCTAAGTCCTGACATGAGACTAATACAGAGTTAAGAGTGTTCTGCATGTTAGCATAACAAGTAGTGTGTATCATTATATCATCAGCATACCCAGTAGTGTGTATCATTATATTATCATGTATTATGATACATGATACAAGGTCTAAATTGATCGATCGAACGATCTAAATTGGGTACTGAAATATGGTCAAAAGATTGGCGGATGCCATTTAATACTGACAAATGTAAGGTTTAAAGGATAGGTAATGACGATAGACCGAGTTACAAGATATAAGCTAGATGCATGCATGGTACTGAGATTATGAAGTCGAATTATGAAAGAGATCTGGGAGTTATGATTAGTAAGAATTTAAAACAAACAAAAATCAATGAATAAATGTTCGTAATAAGGCAAACAGAACACTGGGATTCATGTATTGAAACACTAGTAATAATTAAGATATCGGTTCATTGTTCTTCAGATATATCTTGCTCTGGGTAGGCTCCATTTAGATATATATGCACTTCACTTTTGGTCATAGCATATCCACATCATGGATATAAATTTACTAGAATGCGTCCAGCGGAGGATAACAAAGTTAATACCCCAAAATAGAAACCTGTCATATGAAGAAAGATTGTCAAAGCTTAAATTACATTCTCTAGAAAGACAAAGAATTATAGCTAGGTGACATGTGGTTTATGTTTTTGTTGATTTGTTTCTATATTTTCATAAATAAAGCATGCTTACTGTTTTATTCCAAGTTTTACGACAATTTTACAAGGTTTAAAATATAAAGCTCAATATATTTCAGTTTTTTTATACAGGAATTAAACATTGATATAACATTATAATAACGTAACGATGTCGTGTAAATAACGTTATATTGACGACATATAAATGTTATATTTATGTTATAAGAACGTAAATTGAATAGGTTTACATAAAGTAAAAAAAAAAAAAGAAATGTTGACTGAAAATTGTTTATTTTTATATATAAAGCATGAAAACATTATAATTCCATAGCATTCACTAGTATTTTTAAATTTTTACATAAATCTTAAAAAACTGTGTCTCAAGAATACATGTTTTTAGTTATATCCTTTGGTTTTAAGAACGTCAGAAATACGTATTTATGTCAAATGTATTACCTTTGTGGCACCATTTAAAAACGTTCACAAACGTTCTATGTTTGCTGGGTAGAAGAGCTCCCAGAACCTCATCAAACAGGGAGAGTCAGGAGCTGCCTGATCTGGGACCAATGTAGTGTGGGCTACAAAGCCCAGCTTTCCATCACAGTTCGACTTGGGGCCTAGTCTCCCACCCCTCACGTCTTAGAAGTTAAAAAGAGGGTCAGATATCAGCATGTAAATGAATGGTGAATTTCATCAACAAACAAGGCCCCATACTCACCATGGAGCCACAATTAGAGGATAGGACACCCAACAAGACTACATATCTACAGTATATCTACAGTGTAGGGCGTATATCTACAGTGCCCCCCCCCCCCCACAGGGGTGCACTGTAGATATACGCCCTACAATCGCAACCATAGGAATCATCAGTCCGTCAAGATATAATGGAAGCTCAGCACGATATAATTGGGCTCAGCAATGAAGGAAAAGGTTGACAATAAAGGTGTCCTCTTGCTCGACAATGACGAGTACCACAGTCAGTTTTACGGGGGAGAGGGTGTGCCTCCCCAAAAATAAAATTCTTTCAGAAAACATCTGAAAGAATAATCAAGAGTTGTAAAACGTCACAAGGAAATAGCAATTAAACAGGAGAATTGGGAAGGAAAAATTAAACTTAATAGGAAAAAGCATTCAGCACAATTAGCGAAGATGGCAGCAAGAGCATTAGGCTTCAAAAGGACAGAGGACACTGTCCCATGGAGCATCACACTCTAGCATCCGCCAACCAAGCCCCCTCATGATGGCAACGGGCTGGAAAGGGAGGGGGGAATGAGAAAGACGAGAGGGTGAAGAATACTGCCCAATGTAACACCAGTGTTAATAGGTAGAGTGGGTGAATTGGAATCATTCACAAAGACATACTGGAGCCTGTCACTAACGTAAGACTCTAGGTATTGGAGGGATTAACCTCTTACTCCGTAATGTTGTAATTTAAGAAAGTTAATGTGTTAACAGTGTAAAAAAGTCTTAATGTAGGTCAACAAATAAATGAACAAGGGTACTCATTTCTTCCAAGAGCTGCACATATAAAGTTAATCATACTAATCGGTGCATGATTGGTCCTTTTTGGGGCCTGAAACCATTATGGCAAGAAGTAAGTAAATTTTGTTTTGCTAAATAGGATTAAGGCTGCTTGTAGATGCTGCTTTGTAGCTTGTAGGCTGCTTTGTAGCTTTGTAGGCTGCTTTGTAGCTTTGTAGGCTGCTTTGTAGCTTTGTAGGCTGCTTTGTAGCTTGAACTCTTTAAAATATTTTAGACAAAATCTGCAGAGTTCATATTGGTCTATAATTGTTGACTTCAGTGAGATTGACACTTTAATGGACTAAGGTTACTCTTGCTTTTTTTCCCCTAAGTATATCAGGAAAGGTTTGGAGTTCAAATGATTTGTTGTAGAGCAATGAAATGGCTGGAGCTAAAAATCTAGAGTTTTCTTTGAAAATTAGGGTTGGTATGTGAACATATGGTATCTGTGCATGGGGTTCATTCATCCACTGCAAATTACCTGATGCTCATCACCACCCAATAAAAATCTGCTATCAGAACAATAAAATTGTCTTCAAACAACACACAGCCTCTCTGTTTAAATCCCTGAACACGCTAAATATACACTCACTCTACACATTCTCTTGTGCTATTTACATGTACAAAACCTTGTTCCTAAATGCTAATCCTGATCTGAAACTCTCCATTGATAGATGTTATAGAACCCACGAGCACCACAACATAAATAAATATCTGTTTGATATAAATTGACAGTCATGCTAATATAATTGCCAGTAAGGTTTATGTAATTCACAATCATCTTAATATAATTGCCAGTTTGGATAATATAATTGACAGGATTATACGAATCAGGATAATATTTTTGCTAATCAAGCTAATATAACTTTGAATCAGGCTTTTTCACCCACAGGGTTATTGATCGATGGAACTGACTACCCACCAACGCCATAACTGCCAAAATGTGCTGAATTTCAAAATATACCTGGAAAAAATCAAGCAAAATGGGGGGGGGGGAAGGGAACCTTCAAACGGGAAGCTGCTAGCTTCCCGTTTTTATCGAGGCCACTAGGGTTAGTAGCCCTCAGGTAAATCGGGTAAAATATTATTCCAAGACAATTACAGCATAACTGATAAAGTTAGGCTAGAGTAATATAAATTTCTGGTAAATTTAGAGTGATGTAAATTTCTAGAGTAATATAAATTTCATATCAACATGACTGACAGTTATAAATGCCAATCTGCCTTCAATAAACTCTTTGGTGAAATATTTATAATCGAGAGTATTATTCATAAATATGCCTAAACAAAAAATATAAAATAGACATCAGTTTGCATATGAATCTGATGAGAAAATTCCCTGATTAACCTACATTTCCCTATCAATCAAATGGTCTCATCTTAAGTACGTCTCAGACTGTCTTCTTCACCAGCACCAATGATAAATAATATTACAACAATAATGTCCATAACTTAGCTACAGAGTATATTACATTTTAAATATATTTTCACAGAGAACAAAAACAGAAAGCACATTATTATTTACATAAATATGAAGAAAAACATTTACAGCTTTGATTTATCTTTGCTAAACTAAAGAGATATTTCTATACTTATAGGCAATTTTGAATTTTCCAATAGTGACAGCTTCTCTAGTTCTTGCTTGGTCATCTAACTTTCATAAAAGAACAATATAATAAAATATCTTGATCTTTACCTCTCATGGTGAAGTGTATTTCTCAAACAAAATAGAATTACCTTTGAAGAACATCCAACTGACATTGTGATAGCACACTGTTAGATTAAAGTTAAGTTAATATACCATTATGTGCCTCATTATCCTTCAACATTCTCTTAATTACCTTCCACACTCTAAGTGTTTAGCCTATTATCTGCATGTATCATTTTGTGCGTCTTCATATTACCAAGATGACTGAATCTCTTCCCACACACTGGACACTCGTGAGGCTTCTCACCTGAATGCACTAACATGTGAGTCTTCATACTTCCACCTTGACTGAATCTCTTCCCACACTCTGGACACTCGTAAGGCTTGTCACCTGAATGCACTAACATGTGAGTCTTCATATGTACATGCTGACTGAATTTCTTCCCACACTCTGGACATTCATGAGGTTTCTCACCTGAATGCACTAACATGTGAGTCTTCATACTTCCACCTTGACTGAATCTCTTCCCACACTCTGGACATTCATGAGGTTTGTCACCTGAATGCACTAACATGTGCCTTATTATAGTTCCACGTCCTCTAAATTTTTTGCCACACTCGGCACATTGAAAAGGTCTCTCATCCGCATGCACCATCATGTGAGTCTTCATATTTCCACGCTCACTGAATCTCTTCCCACACTCTGGACACTCGTGAGGTTTCTCACCTGAATGCACTAACATGTGGCGCTTCACATGTGAAGGACTGGTGAATACCTTCTGACACTGTGGACACGGGTGAGTCTTCATCTTCTTTATGACAGGTGCAGTTTGTGTGAAGGTTTTCTCCCCCGGATGTTGGGAGAAGCGTCAAGGCTTGAGTGTTGTTTCTTAGAGTTAGACTTGATGTGAGCACTTGGCGGTCAATGGTGGTGCTTCTTCTTTATGATAGGTGCAGTTTGTGTCAAGGTTTTCCCTTAATGCTCGTGCTGGATATCGACGAAGATTAATGAATGACGAAGATTAAGCCACCTAAAAGGTGGCACGGGAATGAATAGCCCGTAAGTGGAGACCTTTCTGAGCAATTACCAGTATCAATAGATGATACTGGAGATCTGTGGAGGTGCGACTGCACCCTGCGTGACTGCTGGATATCAGTCAGAATCAGAATAATACAGGAGAAGATGCCCATAGGGGCGAGCTTGGAAGTGGGGACAGAAGAAGATAAGGGGGGGTGAGAGGAAGAAGATTTGTAAGAGAAAAAGTGCCAGGGCTAAACCCAGCTGCGTGTCGTTAGGTTGCGGCTTTCGAGGCAGGGACTCAGTCAGGTGTTTTCAGTGACAACATCGGGACATCACAAACTCACAACATCACAGTGATTGGCTCAAGAGCGTCAGGGCTGAACTTTTTTACGGATTGTTTGTGCTGGTTGTTGAGAGCTGAATATGTAATGATAGTGGATGCTGGGTTTTGAGAGCTAAAGTTTAACGAAATACAGAGTTAGGAAGAGGATCATGGATGGTAGAGAAGAGGTCATGATTGTTTCGTGGTAGTCTGAGAGTGTGTAGGAGAAAATCAATGTGTTGTTCATGATGAGTGAGTAGTCTATCGATTTGTTTGTCTGATAGAGTTTTCCAGTAGGTATTTAGGGCAGGAATGTTAGTACTTTCATGGAGACTTTGACTGGTATTTAACTCTTGCCATCGGGTGTTGAGTACCCATCTTAGTGCTCTGTTCTGTATTCTTTGAAGTTTTATTTTGTTAGTGCGTGCAGATAGAGAAAGAGCTAGTGGAGCGTATGTTAGGAGAGGTCTAATAAGTGCTTTGTAAAGGTGCATTTTTGTGTCAGGTTTTGCAAATCTAAGTCTGTATAGTTTCTTCATGGCTTGAAGAGCTATTGCATGTTTCTGTGTTATGTGTGTGTGAAAGAGTAGTTGTCGATCAAATGTGAGTCCCAGGACTGTGGAGGAGGGAGATACAGAGATATAAGTAGGATTTTGAGTGTATGAATAGAGTTTGAGAGGAATTGGGCGAATAGTTCTTTTACAGAAAAAGTAGGTGATTTTAGATTTGCTGGAGTTGGTTTTTATACGCCATTTGTACTCCCACTCAGTGACAACATCAAGTTCTGTTTGTGCTCTGTTTGTTAGTGTATCAATGGTGTTGCTGGTGACAAGGTGAGAGACATCATCAGCATAACATATGGTTAATGAAGTGTGATGAACAGGGTCAGGAATGTCGTTTATGTATAGGATGTAGAGTGTTGGGGCAAGAACAGAACCTTGGGGAACACCGGCGTGTAAATTGAAGTAGTCAGAGTGTTGTTGGAGGAACTTAATTCTCATTGTCCTATTGTCTAAGTAGTTTGAAAGAAGTTTGGTGGTGATAAGAGGAAGATTAAAGTTGTTGCATAGTTTGAATTTTAAGCCGTCATGCCAAACAGTGTCAAAGGCCTTCTCAACGTCCTTAGTGATGAGTGCAGTCTTAAGTCTTTGGTGCTGATTGATACTGAGGTAGTTAGTCATGATGTTTAAGGCGTCGTGAGTGGACCGGTGAGGCCGAAATCCAAACTGTTTGTTAGTGAGTAAGTCATTGTGTTCAAGGTGGGTTCTAAGTCTCTGGTTGATCAGCCTTTCAAAGACTTTGCCAAGTGTCTCTAGAAGGCTGATGGGTCTATAGTTCTTTGGGTCAGTGTGGGGTTTCCCAGGTTTTGGAATAAGAACGGCTGTGGCAGACTTAAAGTTGAGTGGAAAGTATCCAGAGGCAAGGGAGGCGTTGAATAGGTTAGTGATAGCAGTAATGATAGAAGCAGGGAGTTGTCTAAGAAGGATATGTCCAATGCCAGACGCACCAGGGGCTCTACGACGAGTGCCCATGAGAGCTGTCTTGACATCAGCTAGAGTTAAGGGAGTCTGTAGTTCAGTGTTTGAATTGAGATTTTCAAGGTGAATGAGGTCGTCTGGAGTAGTTGCTTGTCTATTTTGGTGTATCCAGTCTTCGACTATTTCAATGTTGGGGCGTGCAAATGGTTCAGGAGGATGAGGGTGAAAGATTTGTTCCCAGTGGTGTTTAAAAATGTTGAGAACTGCTTCAGGATCAGTGATTTTGTTGTTATTATGTAGAAGGTATTTAAACGGTGTGTGAGTTGATCCTTGTAATCGTTTGATTCGTTTCCAGAATTCTTGAGGTGTCAGTTTTCTGTATTGTTCTGCTTGTTCTATAAGGTGTTTCCAATGTTTTGTGTGATCTTCATCTAGGCTGTTAAGGATATGGTTTTTTAATGTTGTTAGGTCCCATAGTATTTGTCCATGACGATGTATGTTTTGTAAGAATCTAGTGTGATAGCAAGCTAAGAGGCGTTTGGAGCGAATGGAGGGGGTGAAAGTGAAATGTGGTTTGTGTGCTGTTTTAGGAATGGAGATGTTTGCTGCATGAATGATGGTGTCTTGTATGTTGCGTGCTTGTGTGTCGATGTCAGTGTGATGTTTGTCATTGTATTCATAAGTGAGATCAGTGTCATCAATGTGTTGTTTGAACATGTCCCAGTTTGCCCTATGGTATGAGAATTGAGGAGTGCTGGGGATGAGAATAGGATTTGTGGAGACTGTGAGAATTAAGGGAATATGATCAGAGCCCGTAATGGGCCCTGGTGAAATGAAGTGTTGCAAGTTGCTGCCGTGTCTGTTGGTGAATATGAGATCAGGCCGGCCAGAACCTGTATGTGTGAAACAAGTGGGGAAATCAGGGCCAAGAAAGAATAGATGTTTTTGGGTGTATATTTGGTGAAGCTGTCTGCCATGCTGATTTGTGGTATTGTGGTGGAATGTAGGGTGTTGTGCATTGAGGTCTGCAAGCAGAAAAACAGGCAAGTGAGAGTTGTTGAAGAGAGTTATGAAATCTTGCATGGGAATGTCGGTGTTAGGACGTGTGTAGGTTGTGCAGATGATGAGAGACCCCATTTGTGTATGAACTTTAATGGCTAGGAAATGTTTGTGAAGCCAATGAGTGTGTAGGAGTTCGTGTTTGTATGAAGAACGGATGAGTATTGCAACTCCTTCATGTGCTTCATCTGGTGACTGGTAAGAGGAGTAGCCATAATGTTTGATTTTATATGAGTTCGTAATGTATGTGCTATTTAATAATAGCACATCAGGTCTCTCGATCTCAATAAAATCTGACACCATGTGTCTAATGTTGAAATATGCCCTCACATTAAACTGTATGATCTTTATGAATTTTTAGGTTTTGATGGGGTGCTGGTGGGGTTTTGTGCATGTACAAGAGCATGAGGGTTGCGTGATTCAATGAGTTGGGCAGTTATTGAGGAGGGTGCATCTTGGAGGATGGTGGTAGGAATTGTAGGATATTTACAGCGGGAGGTGGGAGTAAGACAACGGGTTGCTGAACGGGCTCGGGACGAGACAAGATGAGTTACAGAAGAAATGACTGAAGTTGTTGGGGGATGGAGGGAGACAGAAGGCTTGTTGACAGGGACCGGGTGAGAGGTATCAGAGGTTGTAGTGTTAGTAGTCAGATTGGAAGTGGAGAGGACAATGTTGGGAGAAGAGGTTGAAAGTGCCTTTGACATGGATGCTTCAGTTTGGGATAGTCCAGGATGTGCTGTTTGGTCAGTGGCACCGTTTTCTGTAGCAGTCAGGAGTGGGTTGGTAGGAGATTGTGGGGGAACTGTAGTATTTTCTTCAGCTGAAGTCATGGTGTTTTGTGGAGTGAGGACTGTAGGCGAGAATGGAGCAGAGCGCAATAGTTGAGTAGGAGGAACAGAGATACTAGGAAGGCCGTTATGAGTGAGAAAGATTGGAAGATAGTCAGCAAAGTCACGGCCATCGTCCTTGGCCTTCAAGTAAGCAGCTTGTACACAGGCAGTGACTCGTTCATATGCAAGGTTCTGAAGAGGAGAATAAGGTGGAGGTGGTGGGTGAGGGAAGAGAGGTGGAGAGGACTGAGTTTGTTGTGCAGTATTATGATGATGTTGCTGGTGAGGTGAAGCATTAAGGACACTGGCATAGGACATTGAGGTGGCTGATGCTGTTTGGTGATGAAATAGGTTATGGGAGGTTGAAGAAGAGGAATGAGGGTGAGCTTGAGTGCGAGGTTGGTTATTGCGAAGAGATTTTAGGGTTTGCTTTCTCAAAGGGCAAGATTTGTCAACTGCTGAATGACCTCCTTGGCAATTGATGCATTTTAAAGTGTTGGCAGAGCACTGAGTGTAAAAATGGCCTTCTGCAGAACATTTTGAACAAATTTGTGGGCTTTTACATTTCCGGGTTTCATGACTGTATTTGTAGCATTTAAAGCATTGCAGCAAAGGAAGATAGTCAACTGGACTAATGAGATAGGGAGTAGTGCTGGTGTTGAGGATTTTTATCCCATGATGCAAGAGTTTTTGAGCTTCTGTAGGGGAGGAACACTGGATCTTAAGGTGTTTTGTGTTGGGCACTGGGTATATTTCCATGACAGTAATAGCATTCCTGTGTGAGATGTCTTGGGAGAGATTGATAGTGTTAGGTGCTGATAGGACAGAGCTGTCGACATTTCTTACAAGGATGGAGCATTTAGTTTTTTGTTCAATTGTGAGGACAGGAGTCAGTGAAGCTTGTGTGAGTTTTGATAAAGCAGGTTCCCTGAAACAGGCAAAAAGGTCGTCTTCTGAGGCAATGAGAAATTTGATGGTGTTTGTGTTGGCATGTTTTATATGGTTTGTGGCTGGTGTGCCAGTGGCATTGTAAAAGGTAGTGATGCAGTCAACTGTGTCTATGGGTATATTCCCAGTGTAGGTCATCCGTAGACAGTGAGCCATTGTGACTCACTGTCCTGTGTCTTGTGCCAATCACTGCGATTCCATTAGCTCAGTGGGGGGGTCAGTGTGCTCGTGAGCTGTGGGTTGGAGCTCGGTTGTCAGAGGCGTAATTCAGGGTTCCTAGCAGGCTAATTGAACCCGGTTCGGCACAAATACAAAGTATTCGTGAGTCCTGAAGGTGTTACTCAAGGGCAACCCCCACTGCTAGTTGACTCGCACTATCACGAGGTTCTAGCAGTGGATCGGCATAGCACGTCAGATCGGCATAGCACGTCTGGCTTGTTTGCATAGCAAACAAGCCAGGCAGGGAGACACAGGGCGCAAGCACGTGCTGTGACCCCACCTGGGAGGAAAGGACGAATACCCCACTGCACTTTCACCGCACAGGGGGTAGGTCCCGGCCTGAAGAGGAAGAAATTTTTAGCAGAGGAGAGAAAGAGTGCTATACACGGCAATACACATTACGTAAGTTAGGCCATCCAGCTGTCCCTGGTTTTATTCAGGGTGGCAGTACGGGTTGGCCCACTAGGGTAATGTATCTTTGCACGTTATATCACTGATAGAGCTGTAACATAAACCGTGAACACGCCGAGAGGAAGAGCCGTCGTTGCCTGAAAAAGAGGTGTGTGCCAGTTTGCCTGGGTGTTGCCTTGGATGGAAGATGGCTGTGATAAGGATGTGGCCCCAGGTAGGGTTACCACGAGAGTATGCTCGTCTGGGCCGACCAAGCGGCCCTGACCTTGCAAGTTAGCAACAGGTGCTACTAGCGCTCTGCATCTCTGGCTGCTGTTGAATCGATGCTGTTGGATCACTGTGGTGGTTGTGATGTCAGATGCCTCAAAACGGTGGTCCCATGTAACTGCAATAATGCAGAGGCAGGTGGTTGCAGGTGCGGGGGCGCTCAAACAGCGTATCGCCTAGATCTCACTGCGAGCGCGACGTGCTACTGCTTCCGTTGCCAATGAAAAGATGTCGACGTAAAGTTGGATATCACCGGCTGGTGCTGCTTATATGGAGGCGGTCGCGCACCCCTCTTCACCTAAGCGTTCCAATGTTTTTGTCTGGGTCCACATTTCATTTTTCCTGTTTCTTATTTTTGTTTATAACTAGTAATTTACAATTAACACTTGTATTTATCCTCATGTTTTTCAATCAAAGAATGTACTTGGAATTGTTTCTTTAAACATAATGCCACACGATTATACTTTTAAAAGGAAACAGCTCTCCCATAGTGGATGCACTACTGGGCATAGAGCTGACAAGTGTGAGTTTCATTTTCACTTTTATTTTATTTTTTATTTATTTATTTATTTATATATTTATTTATTTATTTATTTATATATAAGAATTGGATTAGTGAAAGTGCATTCCCCTCGTTAAACAACAATTCCTCTCCCTGAGCAAAAGCAGCAGTACACCGAGAACTTCAACAAGATCTTGTAGGTCTGAAGTTAAGAACATAAGAACAAGGTAACTGCAGTAGGCCTATTGGCCCATACGAGGCAGCTCCTATCTATAACCACCCAATCCCACTCATAAACATGTCCAACCCACGCTTGAAACAATGGAGGGACCCCACCTCCACCACGTTACGCGGTAATTGGTTCCACAAATTAACAACCCTGTTACCGAACCAGTATTTACCTAAGTCTTTCCTAAATCTAAACTTATCCAATTTATACCCATTGTTTCGTGTTCTGTCTTGTGTTGACACATTTATATCCCCCTTATGTCCATTCATCCACTTGTAAACCTGTATCATGTCACCCCTAACTCTTCGCCTTTCCAGTGAATGCACCTCCAAAGGATACCTGATCAACCAGGCTGTGACTCATACGTCAGGCTGCGAGCAGCCGCGTCCAACAGCCTAGCTGGTTGATCAGTCCAGCAACCAGGAGGCCTGGTCGACGACCGGGCCGCGGGGACGCTAAGCCTCGGAAGCACCTCAAGGTAACCTCAAGGTAATGCAATTTAAGCTTTGTTAGTAACAAGACACCTGGTGTGGTTCTTAAGCTAAATCTTGCTCTGGTTAGGCCCCATTTAGATTATGCAGTTCAGTTTTGGTCGCCTTATTATAGAATGGATGTAAATTCACTTGAACGTGTCCAACGTAGGATGACTAAGTTAATTCCCCAAATTAGAAATCTTTCATATGAAGAAAGGTTAACAAAGCTTAAGTAGCATTCACTGGAAAGGCGAAGAGTTAAGGGTGACGTGATAGAGGTTTACAAGTGGATGATAGGACGTAACAGGGGCGATATTAATAGGGTATTATAAATATCAACACATAAGAACAAAGGTAACTACAGAAGGCCTATTGGCCCATACGAGGCAGCTCCTATCTATAACCACCAAATCCCACTCATTGTCCACTACTTGTCCAACCGGCGTTGAAACAATCGAGGGACCCCACCTTTCTGAGCAATTACCAGTATACGCGGTAATTGGTTTCACAAATCAACAACCCTGTTACCAAACCAGTATTTACCCAAGTCTTTCCTAAATCTAAACTTATTCAATTTATACCCATTGTTTCGTGTTCTGTCTTGTGTTGATACTTTTAATACCCTATTAATATCTCATTTGTTATGTCCATTCATCCACTTGTAAACCTCTATCATGTCACCCCTAACTCTTCGCCTTTCCAGTGAATGCAATTTAAGCTTTGTTAATCTTTCTTCATATGAAAGATTTCTAATTTGGGGAATTAACTTAGTCATCCTACGCTGGACACGTTCAAGTGAATTTATATCCATTCTATAGTATGGCGACCAAAACTGAACTGCATAATCTAAATGGGGCCTAACCAGAGCAAGATATAGCTTAAGAACCACACCAGGTGTCTTGTTACTAACGCTTCGATTAATAAATCCCAGTATCCTATTTGCCTTATTACGAACATTCATGCATTGATTTTGTTTTAAATTCTTACTTATCATAACTCCCAGATCCCTTTCGCAATTCGACTTTGCAATCTCAACACCATCTAGCTCGTGTCTTGTAACCCTATCATCATTATTACAAAGGCAACTGCAAAAGGCCTATTGGCCCATACGAGGCAGCTCCTATTTATAACCATCCAATCCCACTCATATACATGTCCAACCCGCGCTTGAAACAATCGAGGGACACCATCTCCACCACGTTACGCGGCAATTGGTTCCACAAATCAACTACCCTGTTACTGAACCAGTATTTACCCAAGTCTTTCCTAAATCTAAACTTATCCAATTTATACCCATTGTTTCGTGTTCTGTCTTGTGTTGATACTTTTAATACCCTATTAATATCCCCTTTGTTATATCCATTCACCCACTTGTAAACCTCTATCATGTCACCCCTAACTCTTCGCCTTTCCAGTGAATGCAACTTAACACAAGACAGAACACGAAACAATGGGTATAAATTGGATAAGTTTAGATTTAGGAAAGACTTGGGTAAATACTGGTTCAGTAACAGGGTTGTTGATTTGTGAAACCAATTGCCGCGTAACGTGGTGGAGGTTGGGTCCCTCGATTGTTTCAAGTGCGGGTTGGACAAGTATATGAGTGGGATTGGGCGGTTATAGATAGGAGCTGCCTCGTATGGGCCAATAGGCCTTCTGCAGTTACCTTTGTTCTTATGTTCTTCTTATGTTAAATCAACACAAAGCTGCTATTAGGACAATATCCAACTCTGGCCCCAGACATCACTCGGTACCCCTACTCAAATCTCTGAATATGTTAGAAATTAAGTCACTGCACATTCTCTCATGTGTATTATACATATATAAAACGCTAAACTGTAATGTCAATCCTGCCCTCAAAAGCTTCATAGAAGGTTGTAACAGAACCCATGAGCACCACACCGGAAATAAATACAGTTTTGATATTCCAAGAGTACGATTTAATCAAACTAAAAATGCTCTACAAATCAAGGGACCAAGAATGTGGAATGACCTTCCCAACCATGTTAAAGACTGTACATCTCTCAACCAATTTAAGATAAAAACGAAGCTATACCTAATAATTTCCCTGTAACCTACCTTACCCCTCTATTGTCAACCCATGTCTGTTTTTTTTTTAACGACGCTGTCGACCTAATTGTATTTGTGCTGCTTTTTCAGCCATGTTCCCCCCCCCTTTTTTTTTTTTTTATTTGTTCTTAACTCTCAAAGTCTCAAAGACTCAAAGTCTCAAAGAGGGAATCAAAACAGAGCCACACACAGAAACTATTTGGATTGAATTAAACGAAAAAGCTAATAATATTATAATAGGAGTAATATATAGGCCACCAAATTTAGACAGAATGGAAGCAAAGCATCTATGGGATGAAATATCTAGAGCATCTAGATCTAACAGTATTTATGTCATGGGTGACTTTAATTTTAGCGGAATAAACTGGTTGAACAAAACAGGGAATAGTGAAGCAGAAGATTTTCTAGAAATAATTGACGATTGCTTTTTTACGCAACACATTAAGGAACCAACACGGGAAAATAATATTTTAGATTTAGTGTTAACTAACAGGGAAACGCAAATTAATGACATCGAAATAGGGAGTGAGCTAGGGAGCAGTGATCACAAAGAAATCAATAGAGTCAGGCAGAGTGCCAGAGTTTTGGAAAGTTGCTAATGTGATACCAGTTTTTAAGAAAGGAGATAGATCACTTGCGTCTAACTATCGACCAATTAGCCTAACGTCTATTGTGGGAAAGTTACTCGAATCTATAATAGCAAATAAAATTCGTCTTCATCTTGAAAAACATAAATTAATAATTGAGTCGCAACATGGTTTTATAAATGGCTGTTCATGTTTAACAAATTTGTTATCTTTTTATTCTAGCATTGTTGAGGCAGTTGATAGTGGTAAGGATTGCGATGTTGTATACCTTGACTTTAGCAAAGCTTTTGATACAGTGCCACATGAAAGACTGATTAAAAAAATAGAGTCTCATGGTATTGGGGGTGCTATATTAAGCTGGATTAGGGCATGGCTATACCAAAGGAAACAGAGAGTTAGTATAAATGGAATCAAGTCAGAGTGGGAAAATGTTGTAAGTGGAGTGCCTCAAGGCTCTGTCCTGGGACCTCTGTTGTTTATAATATATATAAATGATTTAGATTCAGGTTTGAGTAGCAACATTTGCAAATTTGCCGATGATACGAAAATCGGTAGGGAAATTAATTCGGAGGAGGACTCACTATCACTTCAAGTTGATCTAGATAGGGTTTTGAAATGGTCAAAGGATTGGCAGATGCAGTTTAATGCTGATAAATGTAAAGTTCTGAGGTTAGGTAATGATGATAGAGTTACAAGATACGAGCTAGATGGTGTTGTGATTGCGAAGTCGGATTGCGAAAGGGATCTGGGAGTTATGATTAGTAAGAATTTAAAACAAAAGGATCAATGCATAAATGTTCGTAATAAGGCAAATCGGACACTTGGATTTATTAATCGCAGCGTTAGTAACAAGACACCTGGTGTGGTTCTCAAGCTATATCTTGCTCTAGTTAGGCCCCATTTAGATTATGCAGTTCAGTTTTGGTCGCCATATTATAGAATGGATATAAATTCACTTGAACGTGTCCAGCGTAGGATGACTAAGTTAATTCCCCAAATTAGAAATCTTTCATATGAAGAAAGATTAACAAAGCTTAAGTTGCATTCACTGGAAAGGCGAAGAGTTAGGGGTGACATGATAGAGGTTTACAAGTGGATGAATGGACATAACCGGGGGGATATTAATAGGGTATTAAAAGTATCAACACAGGACAGAACACGAAACAATGGATATAAATTGGATAAGTTTAGATTTAGGAAAGACTTGGGTAAATACTGGTTCAGTAACAGGGTTGTTGATTTGTGGAACCAATTGCCGCGTAACATTGTGGAGGTGGGGTCCCTCGATTGTTTCAAGCACGGGTTGGACAAGTATATGAGTGGGATTGGGTGGTTATAGAATAGGAGCTGCCTCGTATGGGCCAATAGGCCTTCTGCAGTTACCTTTGTTCTTATGTTCTTATGTTCTTAAATCCCCAGGGCCGGATGAAGTGTTTGCCAGGGTGCTTAAAGAATGCAAAGAGGTGCTTTCCGAGCCACTGTCTACCATATTTAATAAATCAATAGAGTTAGGCAGAGTGCCAGAGTCATGGAAGGTAGCTAATGTGGTACCAATTTTTAAGAAAGGAGATAGATCACTTGCGTCAAACTATCGGCCAATTAGCCTAGCGTCTATTGTGGGAAAGTTACTTGAATCAATAATTGCAAATACAATTCGTCTTCATCTTGAAAAACATAAATGAATAAATGAGTCGCAACATGGTTTTACAAATGGCCGTTCATGTTTAACAAATTTGCTAACTTTTTATTCCAGCATAGTTGAGGCAGTTGATAGTGGTAAGGTTTGCGATGTTGTGTACCTTGACTTTAGCAAAGCTTTTGATACAGTGCCACATGAAAGACTGATTAAAAAAATAGAGGCTAATGGTATTGGGGGGGCTATATTAAGTTGGATTAGGGCATGGCTATTCCAAAGGAAACAATGAATTAGTATAAATGGGATTAAGTCAGAGTGGGATAATGTTGTTAGTGGAGTACCTCAGGGCTCTGTTCTGGGACCTCTGTTGTTTATAATATATATAAATGATTTAGATTCAGGTTTCAATAGCAACATCTGCAAATTTGCAGATGATACAAAAATCGGTAGGGAAATTAACACGAAAGAAGACTCGCTGTCACTTCAAGTTGATCTAAATAGGGTTTTGAAATGGTCAAAGGATTGGCAGATGCAGTTTAATGCTAATAAATGTAAAGTTTGAGGCTAGGTAATGATGATAGAGTTACAAGATACGAGCTAGATGGTGTTGAGATTGCAGTCGGATTGCGAAAGGGATCTGGGAGTTATGATTAGTAAGAATTTAAACAAAAGGATCAATGCATGAATGTTTGTAATAAGGCGAATAGGACACTGGGATTTATTAATCGAAGCGTTAGTAACAAGACACCTGGTGTGGTTCTTCAACTATATCTTGCTCTGGTTAGGCCCCATTTAGATTATGCAGTTCAGTTTTGGTCGCCGTACTATAGAATGGATATAAATTCACTTGAACGTGACCAGCGTAGGATGACAAAGTTAATTCCCCTAATTAGAAATCTTTCATATGAAGAAAGATTAATAAAGCTTAAATTGCATTCACTGGAAAGGCGAAGAGTTAGGGGTGACAGGATAGAAGTTTACAAGTGGATGAATAGCCTTAACAATGGGGATATTAATAGAGCATTAAAAGTATCAACACAAGACAGAACACGAAACAATGGGTATAAATTGGATAAGTTTAGATTTAGGAAAGACTTGGGTAAATACTGGTTCGGTAACAGGGTTGTTGATTTGTGGAACCAATTACCGCGTAACGTGGTGGAGGTGGGGTCCCTCGATTGTTTCAAGCGTGGGTTGGAGAAGTATATGAGTTGGATTGGGTGGGTATAGATAGGAGCTGCCTCGTATGGGCCAATAGACCTTCTGCAGTTACCTTTGTTCTTATGTTCTTTATCATTTCTTCACCTTCTTGGATCTTCTTGATTCTTGTTTTATTTGTTTCAAGGTTAACTGACATTCAACATCAACAAGAGTTTTTTCAGTGGCTCTCTTCGCTATGTCATCAACTACCTCATTCAACAGTATTCCCACATGTGAAGGGATCCACGTGAATCTTACTTTTTACCCAGTTTTTTCTAGTCTCTTAACATTCTCTCTACACTCTATCACAATATTCTGATATACTGGGCGTCTGCTATTTAAAGACCAACGCTCCTCTGCTGTCAATAAAGAAGCAAGCATTTTTACCACATTTGAGTACTTCCTGTAATCCTGCTAATACACCTAGGAGTTCAGCCTGCGTCGAAGAGACATTGTCAATTAACAGTATCTACAGTGCCAATGTCAGTGTACTCCCTGATCAAGACTCCACATCCTGCCTTCCCATCCCTAGCTACTGACCCATCACAATATACATGTAGAGTGTTTTCTGTAGGTAGTTTTCTAATTATACAATCGTATGTTGCCCTCAGCTCTCTTATTTCATACATACTTTTTTTCTTTTGCAAGGGAATAATTACTACATCTACATTACAATCCTCCCATGGTGGTGTGAATTTTCTCTTGGGCACAGCAATAAACTTTATAACATTAGAACATAAGTTATTCATATATACTCTCTTCTTCATCATACACTGTTCACTACTTCCCACCTTTTGAACCGAGAGGATTAATTCATTGGCTCCCCCACCTCTCATTAATCTAATGGCAGAGGCTACATTTATCTCTACAATTCTATCCCCAATACTCTGCAGATTCAACTCCATCCTCATTATCTCAATCATAGCATTTCTTGGGCATCCTAAGATAATTCTCATGGCTTCATTTTGTACCTTCTCCAACTTGCCCATCCTACCTTTACCAAAACAAGAAATGACAGTGTTGACCAGACCACACACTAGAAGTTGAAGGGACGACGACGTTTCGGTCCGTCCTGGACCATTCTAAAGTCGATTGGAAATGACATGACAGGAAATGACAGGTGCAGCATAATCAATAAGAGATCTTACAGTACTCAAGTATATCATTCGTAGCACAGGGACTCCCACTCCTTTTCCACAGGATGCCAAGGCCTTCAGAGGTTGTAATCTCTTCCGACATTGACCCAACAGTCTGTTCATCTCAGCTTCCAAACTCTCATGGGTATATCCAACATATATGCCTAAATATTTATATATATATTAACTCTCTATATATTTTTACCGTTTATTTTCAATATAATGGGCCTCCGACTTCTACATTCAAACTTAGTTTTGTTTTCATTAAACACCAGTCCCATATGGTGACACAGGTTTCCGAAATTATCCAACACTGTTTGATCCTCTGAATTATCTTTGCCCCTGAAACAAAATATCATCGGCATATATGGTCGGAGTTACCCCATTTGAGTATCTCTCAGATGCTATCTTATTCATTAGTACATTAAACAAGGTGGGACTCAACACTCCTCTCTGAAGTGTGCCGAGTTCAAAGGATCTCACACCTGACACAACCTTGATACCACACCTGAGCCTTCCTTTCGTAAAGATAATCCCCTATCCAGCGCAATAATCTCCCTTTAACACAAAGACCAGCTAATTCATATAAAATAACCTCTTTGTTGGCTTTATCAAAAGCTCCTTGTAAATCAATAAAAATTCTATAATAATCATTACCATTAGCTAGACATTTAATAATACAATCAGAGGTACTTTTTTTGTTTTTTTGTTTTTTTGTTTTTTTTGAGATATATACAAGAGTTGTTACATTCTTGTACAGCCACTAGTACGCGTAGCGTTTCGGGCAAGTCCTTAATCCTATGGTCCCTGGAATACGATCCCCTGCCGCGAAGAATCGTTTTTTCATCCAAGTACACATTTTACTGTTGCTTAAACAGAGGCTACAGTTAAGGAATTGCGCCCAGTAAATCCTCCCCGGCCAGGATACGAACCCATGACATAGCGCTCGCGGAACGCCAGGCGAGTGTCTTACCACTACACCACGGAGACTTTTTCCTCTGAGGAACCCGAACAAATTACTAGACAGCTGATCACCTATTATATATAAAAGTCTATTTAAAATGATCCTCTCCATCATTTTACAAAAACACGAGGTTAAAGACACAGGTCTGTACTCTCCATTGGCTTTAGGGATAGGGATGATCATAGCTTTTTTCCATTTACTGGGAATACTGCCCTCTTTATAACTAATATTAAAGAGGTCTAAAAGTGGGCTTTTCGTCATAGTGGCAAGTTCATTAAGTATTTCATAAGTTACTCCATCATCCCCAGGGGCGGTAGATTTCCCAACTTTAATCGCCGTTATTAGTTCTTCTCTGGTAATACCTGTGCAAGTGACATCACCACTGTTACCTGCTGTAAGTATAAAATCCTTTCTTAGATCTTTCCAAGAATCTAATGACTCTCTCGTTACAGCGGGTAATGAACTAAGTTTGGCAGCTTCCGCCCATTTATTTACGAGACCATTTGCAATTCCTTGCGGGTCAGGATGTGCAACAAAAATTATGCTTTTTACCCCTTACTTTATTTACGTCTTGCCAGATTTCCTTCAAGTTTCTGTTACTTCCAACTTTCTCTGCAAACTCCTGCCAATACTTGCTCCTAATTTCCTTTCTCTTCTCCCCACACAGCCTAGCAAGTGCCAGTAAAGCATTCTTCCCTTCCTAAGTCCTCGTGGGTGGTGGTGACGTCGAGACAACTACCCACGATGGTGTAAAACTTTGGCATCTGGTGACTGCATCCTTGTGGACAGCATACTGAGCCAAGACAACCTCGTTAGTGACGTTAGGTGACGGCTGGGTGACTGGTGTATTGTCACCAACCCTAAGTAACCATGTGGTTAGTTGCTGGGTCTGGTGGGGGAGGACTTTGTGTTACGTGCCTCCCCCTTGATCTTCTCAGATAGGGTTCACGTGTGGCTGGGACAACTGGGCAGGTGTACAAATCAGACCCGGGAAAAGACAGACAACAACATGGCGGATGCATGGATATAACTCAACTCTGGGTTTGTTGGAAGTTGGAAACCCCAGAGCAAGGTAAAGTCTGCTATCTGAGTTAAGTACAGCCAAGAAATCCACATCATTATTGCCTCTACAGGAAAATCTAATGAATTCTAAATTATACTAACTAAGGGAGTTACTTTAACCTTTACTGTACAGTGCGAGTTCTTGTTACCATGGGGTGACGAGAGTGCACTTGACTACTGACGAGAGATGACAGAGGGTCATTGTCTCCATCTGACTCGTAACTTGAGTCATTAGTCAGCTCTGCTGGGTCAGGAATTAGACTTGCTGAAGGCAATTCCAGTTCCTCCCTAGCATGATAAATCTTCAACTTATTAATGTGGACAGTTCTTTCCACCTGATCCTCAAATACTCCCATTATGACAACATTGACAGGGCCGTCTTTCTTGGTCACTGTATGGCCCCCGCCATCTAGGAGCTAGTTTCCTACTCTGATTGGTGGGAGCAGCTTCATTGATTCTCAAGACCAGGCTGCCCTCCTTCAGTTTCAGAGGTTGTACATTACTGTCATAATAGTGAGCATATCTACCCCGTGCTTTTCTTGAAGCCTCCGCTGCAACTCTCCAAGATTCCTCATTTTGTTCAGAACTTCTAAAGGATAGTCCTCTCCATATGCAACATTGTGTCTGTTAAGCAGACCTGATGGGAAATTGCATGATTGACCAGTGAACAAAAGAAGGGGGTTGGGTATTAATAGACTGGTGGATAACAGTATTCAGAGCCAGCTGAACATAGAGTAGGTGTTCGTCCCATGAGTTTGCATCGCGTTCAGCAAGGATTGCAAGCATATCCTTAACTGAACGGTTGGTACGTTCAGTCATCCCGTTTGCCTGAGTGTGGTAAGCTGTTGTAAAGGCTGAGGTTGTCTCCAATATCTTACAAACTTCTCTAAATATATCCCCATTAAATTCTTGACCTCGGTCCGATTTACGAACCTATTCAAAAATACTCGGGCAACAGTATGAGAGTCCTTTTGAGGGATGGCGATCAAGGTGGTGTATCTGGACAGATGGGCCACTAATACCAACACATACCGATTGCCTGAATGGCTGCAATGGAGATCAATCAAATCAGCCCCTACCCGGTGTAGCGGTTCTGAAATCTCCGGAAATTCCTGTAGTGAGGCTTGTGCCATAATTTCAGTAACACGATCAATAACGCTCCGAATATTACGTTCCTTTCTTATATTAAATCTCTGCTTGACACGAGGGCACCCAAGGGTAATCCACACGGCTTCCGTCTACAATTTCTCAAGCCCTCCAAGCCTCCAACCCCCTCCAAGCCCTCCAACCCTCTCCAAGCCCTCCAAGCCCTCCGAGACCTCCGAGACCTCCACGCCTCCAAGTCTCCAGCTCCACGAAGCCTCCAAGTCCTCCAACCCTCTCCAAGCCCTCCAAGCCCTCCGAGACCTCCACGCCTCCAAGTCTCCAGCCCCACGAAGCCTCCAAGTCCTCCAACCCTCTCCAAGCCCTCCAAGCCCTCCGAGACCTCCGAGACCTCCACGCCTCCAAGTCTCCAGCCCCACGAAGCTTCCAAGTCCTCCAGAGCAAGCAGACAAGCAGAGTTGCAACATAATCCACTAAAGATCTGATGTGTGCAAGGTACATCATTTTGACAATTCTGACATTGGCACCATAGCCTGAGTGATAACCTGCAACAGCCTTGAGAGCTCGGAGCCTCTCTTTATACTGACGACAGAGTCTGAATACAACAGGACCATACAGTGGCACCTCAAGGCCAAGGTATTTGAACCTGTTAACATAGTCAAGCTGGGAGCCATCAGACAGTTGCATCTTGCGAACATGTAGCTCCTCCCTGCCTGGGTGGGCGCCGATTGTGTATCTTTGTTTTCTCTGCTGAGATGACTAAACCTAGGTCCTGACATGAGTCTAATACAGAGTTAAAAGTGTTAAGAGTAAGAATGGTGGTGATGCAATGATGCACACTCCTTCCATGTCTTATTCTATGGAGACGCTAAGCGTGCTAGTGGCTTTACAAGAATGTAAAATCAACTCAATTTCTATGTTCTCTGTTAATCCCCAATGTACCTTCTTATATATATATAAATAAATAAATAAATAAATAAATAAATAAATAAATAAATAAATAAATAATAAATAAATAAATACTGTCAATGATATAATCGATAATTTTATACATTTTATGATAAACATTTTAACCCAGTTTTATCCAGTGCTCCCACATGTCCCTTAGGCTTGTATTTTAACTTATTTATGTTACTTGGTCTATAATTGTCACGCTATCACGGAATAAATCCACATATTGACATAGATATCTCTGAAGTTACACAGTTTATGTTATTGACAAATTTTAACATTCTCTGTGATTTTTGTTTGACAGAAAACGAGATACATTTATGGGGTGACTCTGCTGGTTAGTGACCTTGACACCTGTTGTACGAGGAGCACTCAATGACTTGCTATGGATCATATTAAACTAACAATTAACAATACCCAAATTGAAAGCAGAGTAGTTGGAAAATTATTTTTGGTGTTCACATTGACAAGGAACTGAATTTCACTTGTCATATACGAAATATAGCAAAAATAAATGTCTCAAACAGTAAGCATCGTAAATTTATTTATTTATTTATTTTATATATACAAGAAGGTACATTGGGTCAACGACTCAAAAGTCCCAGGTGTAAACGAAATTAAATCACAAGTTATAAAAGAACTGGCAGATGAACTGTGTCTCCCACTGAAATTAATATTCAGAAAATCTTGTATTAACAAGCTTAGGTGTACACAGCAATATGCTGCTTCGCTATTCTATATGATGGATTACAAAGTGTAGATCAAAAACTAGCCACAAGTTCATCTAACCTCCCCGCCTCACAGGAAGGCCAGTCATACACGGAATCAGGAGAGAATATGGAATGCCAGGCTGATCCACCAGTACACTAGCACAAGAATATCTTCCAATACACGTAAGTGTATGAAGTAGTCCCGGTGGTGTAGTGGTTAAGACTCGCCTGGCGTTTAGCTTGCGCTTTGTCCTGAGTTCGTATCCTGGCCGGGGAGGATTTACTGGACGCCGCCAATCCTTAACTATAGCCTTTGTTTACCCTGACAGTAAAATGGGTACCTGGTTGGTATTCCAGGGAACATAGCACTAAGGACCTGCCCGAAACGCTATGTGTGCTAGTGGCTTTACAACCATGTATGAACTCCTCCATATATAAATAATAATAATAATAATAATAATAAAAGTAGTTACAGAGCTCAAAATACCTCGTACCATTTGGTCTGAAATCATTGATAACAGGGCAGTCAGAGATGTTACAACATTCCCAGTGTTATGTTTAGGCCGGAAGTTAGTTTAGTTCATTTATTATGCACCCCATACCCATCTTGTGGGCGGTAGTGGAAAGGGTTACAGAGGCACATAATGGGCTCAGGGACTGAACCCCACAATTCATTTAGCTAAGCAAGTTACAATCTTGATGAGCTAGGTTACAAAATTCAGTATAAGTCGTCACATCAACAATGGGTTCGAGATCGACCACAAGTACAGTTTCTAAATTAAGCAACTGACATATGTGGAGAGCTAGTGTCAAAATTGATATGTTTGTCCTGCACACCGCCCCCCATCCAGTGGGCAGCGGTGGATAGGTTACAATCAGTTACTACCTACAGTTAGCAAACTGGGGATATTTGGCTAAAATTTCTGGTAGCAGATCATTTTGAATGAAATATTTACACATCGCTGGAACATTGGTTATAGAATTGTCTCTGAATTCATGTATCTTTTCGCACTCCATCACATAGTGACGGAGGGTGTACGAATAATTTTGTTGACACAGTTTACATTTGGTCAGGTCTACATCGGCAGATAATGAGAATTCCCAGAGATACTTGTAACTGAGTCTAAGCCGAGCAGTAGTAACATCTAGAAGTCTGCTGATTTTATTGGATGAACCATAGATGTGTGGCTCCTCTTGCATGATAGTATGATGATAGATGGAATTACTGGTGACGATTTTACTTTGCCTCAGATCTACAAGATCTTGTTGAAGTTCTCGGTGTACTACTGCTCTCAGATTGCTCATTGGCAATCAAAAAAAAAATAAAAAATAAAATGTTTATTTAGGTAAGGTACATACATACAATAAATTTTTACAAAGATTGGTTGACTTATAGGTAGAGCTAGTACATACAATGCCTAAAGCCACTATTACGCAAAGCGTTTCGGGCATGATAAACTTAAATGACAAGCTTAATACTAATTGCGCATAATGAGTAGAATGAAAACAAGAAATGAAAACATAGCTGAAAAAGCAGCACAAATACAATTATGTCGACAAACAGCGCTCTTTAAAAAAAACAGACATTGGTTGACAATAGAAGGGTAAGGTAGATTACAGGGAATTTATTAGGTATAGCTTATCTACCTAATAAATACCTGATACCTTTATTAGGTATCTGCTTATCTCACTATTATGACATTACTGTCATAATAGTGAGCATATCTACCCCGTGCTTTTCTTGAAGCCTCCGCTGCAACTCTCCAAGATTCCTCATTTTGTTCAGAACTTCTAAAGGATAGTCCTCTCCATATGCAACATTGTGTCTGTTAAGCAGACCTGATGGGAAATTGCATGATTGACCAGTGAACAAAAGAAGGGGGTTGGGTATTAATAGACTGGTGGATAACAGTATTCAGAGCCAGCTGAACATAGAGTAGGTGTTCGTCCCATGAGTTTGCATCGCGTTCAGCAAGGATTGCAAGCATATCCTTAACTGAACGGTTGGTACGTTCAGTCATCCCGTTTGCCTGAGTGTGGTAAGCTGTTGTAAAGGCTGAGGTTGTCTCCAATATCTTACAAACTTCTCTAAATATATCCCCATTAAATTCTTGACCTCGGTCCGATTTACGAACCTATTCAAAAATACTCGGGCAACAGTATGAGAGTCCTTTTGAGGGATGGCGATCAAGGTGGTGTATCTGGACAGATGGGCCACTAATACCAACACATACCGATTGCCTGAATGGCTGCAATGGAGATCAATCAAATCAGCCCCTACTCGGTCTAGCGGTTCTGAAATCTCCGGAAATTCCTGTAGTGAGGCTTGTGCCATAATTTCAGTAACACGATCAATAACGCTCCGAATATTACGTTCCTTTCTTATATTAAATCTCTGCTTGACACGAGGGCACCCAAGGGTAATCCACACGGCTTCCGTCTACAATTTCTCAAGCCCTCCAAGCCTCCAACCCCCTCCAAGCCCTCCAACCCTCTCCAAGCCCTCCAAGCCCTCCGAGACCTCCGAGACCTCCAAGTCTCCAGCCCCACGAAGCCTCCAAGTCTCCAGCCCCACGAAGCCTCCAAGTCCTCCAACCCTCTCCAAGCCCTCCAAGCCCTCCGAGACCTCCGAGACCTCCACGCCTCCAAGTCTCCAGCCCCACGAAGCCTCCAAGTCCTCCAACCCTCTCCAAGCCCTCCAAGCCCTCCGAGACCTCCACGCCTCCAAGTCTCCAGCCCCACGAAGCCTCCAAGTCCTCCAACCCTCTCCAAGCCCTCCAAGCCCTCCGAGACCTCCGAGACCTCCACGCCTCCAAGTCTCCAGCCCCACGAAGCCTCCAAGTCCTCCAGAGCAAGCAGACAAGCAGAGTTGCAACATAATCCACTAAAGATCTGATGTGTGCAAGGTACATCATTTTGACAATTCTGACATTGGCACCATAGCCTGAGTGATAACCTGCAACAGCCTTGAGAGCTCGGAGCCTCTCTTTATACTGACGACAGAGTCTGAATACAACAGGACCATACAGTGGCACCTCAAGGCCAAGGTATTTGAACCTGTTAACATAGTCAAGCTGGGAGCCATCAGACAGTTGCATCTTGCGAACATGTAGCTCCTCCCTGCCTGGGTGGGCGCCGATTGTGTATCTTTGTTTTCTCTGCTGAGATGACTAAACCTAGGTCCTGACATGAGTCTAATACAGAGTTAAAAGTGTTAAGAGTAAGAATGGTGGTGATGCAATGATGCACACTCCTTCCATGTCTTATTCTATGGAGGAGACGCTAAGCGTGCTAGTGGCTTTACAAGAATGTAAAATCAACTCAATTTCTATGTTCTCTGTTAAACCCCAATGTACCTTCTTATATATATATAAATAAATAAATAAATAAATAAATAAATAAATAAATAAATAAATAAATAATTAAATAAATAATAAATAAATAAATACTGTCAATGATATAATCGATAATTTTATACATTTTATGATAAACATTTTAACCCAGTTTTATCCAGTGCTCCCACATGTCCCTTAGGCTTGTATTTTAACTTATTTATGTTACTTGGTCTATAATTGTCACGCTATCACGGAATAAATCCACATATTGACTTAGATATCTCTGAAGTTACACAGTTTATGTTATTGACAAATTTTAACATTCTCTGTGATTTTTGTTTGACAGAAAACGAGATACATTTATGGGGTGACTCTGCTGGTTAGTGACCTTGACACCTGTTGTACGAGGAGCACTCAATGACTTGCTATGGATCATATTAAACTAACAATTAACAATACCCAAATTGAAAGCAGAGTAGTTGGAAAATTATTTTTGGTGTTCACATTGACAAGGAACTGAATTTCACTTGTCATATACGAAATATAGCAAAAATAAATGTCTCAAACAGTAAGCATCGTAAATTTATTTATTTATTTATTTTATATATACAAGAAGGTACATTGGGTCAACGACTCAAAAGTCCCAGGTGTAAACGAAATTAAATCACAAGTTATAAAAGAACTGGCAGATGAACTGTGTCTCCCACTGAAATTAATATTCAGAAAATCTTGTATTAACAAGCTTAGGTGTACACAGCAATATGCTGCTTCGCTATTCTATATGATGGATTACAAAGTGTAGATCAAAAACTAGCCACAAGTTCATCTAACCTCCCCGTCTCACAGGAAGGCCAGTCATACACGGAATCAGGAGAGAATATGGAATGCCAGGCTGATCCACCAGTACACTAGCACAAGAATATCTTCCAATACACGTAAGTGTATGAAGTAGTCCCGGTGGTGTAGTGGTTAAGACTCGCCTGGCGTTTAGCTTGCGCTTTGTCCTGAGTTCGTATCCTGGCCGGGGAGGATTTACTGGACGCCGCCAATCCTTAACTATAGCCTTTGTTTACCCTGACAGTAAAATGGGTACCTGGTTGGTATTCCAGGGAACATAGCACTAAGGACCTGCACGAAACGCTATGTGTGCTAGTGGCTTTACAACCATGTATGAACTCCTCCATATATAAATAATAATAATAATAATAATAATAAAAGTAGTTACAGAGCTCAAAATACCTCGTACCATTTGGTCTGAAATCATTGATAACAGGGCAGTCAGAGATGTTACAACATTCCCAGTGTTATGTTTAGGCCGGAAGTTAGTTAGTTTAGTTCATTTATTATGCACCCCATACCCATCTTGTGGGCGGTAGTGGAAAGGGTTACAGAGGCACATAATGGGCTCAGGGACTGAACCCCACAATTCATTTAGCTAAGCAAGTTACAATCTTGATGAGCTAGGTTACAAAATTCAGTATAAGTCGTCACATCAACAATGGGTTCGAGATCGACCACAAGTACAGTTTCTAGATTAAGCAACTGACATATGTGGAGAGCTAGTGTCAAAATTGATATGTTTGTCCTGCACACCGCCCCCCATCCAGTGGGCAGCGGTGGATAGGTTACAATCAGTTACTACCTACAGTTAGCAAACTGGGGATATTTGGCTAAAATTTCTGGTAGCAGATCATTTTGAATGAAATATTTACACATCGCTGGAACATTGGTTATAGAATTGTCTCTGAATTCATGTATCTTTTCGCACTCCATCACATAGTGACGGAGGGTGTACGAATAATTTTGTTGACACAGTTTACATTTGGTCAGGTCTACATCGGCAGATAATGAGAATTCCCAGAGATACTTGTAACTGAGTCTAAGCCGAGCAGTAGTAACATCTAGAAGTCTGCTGATTTTATTGGATGAACCATAGATGTGTGGCTCCTCTTGCATGATAGTATGATGATAGATGGAATTACTGGTGACGATTTTACTTTGCCTCAGATCTACAAGATCTTGTTGAAGTTCTCGGTGTACTACTGCTCTCAGATTGCTCATTGGCAATCAAAAAAAAATAAAAAATAAAATGTTTATTTAGGTAAGGTACATACATACAATAAATTTTTACAAAGATTGGTTGACTTATAGGTAGAGCTAGTACATACAATGCCTAAAGCCACTATTACGCAAAGCGTTTCGGGCATGATAAACTTAAATGACAAGCTTAATACTAATTGCGCATAATGAGTAGAATGAAAACAAGAAATGAAAACATAGCTGAAAAAGCAGCACAAATACAATTATGTCGACAAACAGCGCTCTTTAAAAAAAAACAGACATTGGTTGACAATAGAAGGGTAAGGTAGATTACAGGGAATTTATTAGGTATAGCTTCGTTTTTATCTTAAACTGGTTGAGAGAGGTACAGTCTTTAACATGGTTGGGAAGGTCAGATAATCCAAGGTGAATCCAAGGTTATACTCAACATCTCCTTTAAAGGCAGATTCTTTGAGTAACTTATCAGCTCTATCATGCATTCGGAGGACAACATGAGATGGAGACCACATGAAATGGACTCTGTTGCCATCCTTAATAATTTTGTTGTATTTGTGTCTAGCTTCGGACACGAGAATGTTACAGTTATGTCTTAAAGAGTTGAGAGCAATTAAGGATGATGAAGAGTCACTTACAATTAATGTATCAAGTTTGGAGACTTGCACACATTTCAGTGCAAGGATCAAGGCAAATAGTTCAGTCTGAAGGGTAGAGGCCCAGTTGTTTATACGGACTCCTCACTCAAAGTACAAGCCATCGCCCATTGTCAGGACAACTGCACTTCCAGCTGCACCCGTGGGGCGGTGTAGGGAACCATCAGTGTATATGATTTAAGAGAGAGAATGCTCTGTGGACAGAGCATCAATATGCAGGAAAGTGCCGTAGTTGTCTCTCTTGGTACAAATCATAAGCCTGATACATTCTGAGTTGGGTTCCAGTTTTAGTCATCCATTTGGAACAATGTTGACCTTCAATAAAGAAATTCTGGAGGGCTTCTGTGCAAGGGTTAGGATGAGTTAGCCTAAGCATTTTTATACCAATTTGACAGTTAATTTCAGTAACACAATCAACATCGCTCAGAATATTAAGTTCCTTTCTCATGTTAAGTATCTTTGTGGTACGAGGGCACCCAAGGATAATCTTCAAGGCTTCGTTCTGCAGTTTTTCAAGCCCCTCAAGCTTTCTTTCAGGCATCAAAACAAGCAGAGGTGCAGCATAATCCACTAAAGATCTGATGTATGCAAGGTACATCATTTTGACAATTACAAAAATACAAATACAAATATTTATTCAGGTAGAGTACATACATACAAGGTAAGATACAAAAGTTGATGGATTTATAGATAGAGCTAGTACATACAATGCCTAAAGCCACTATTACGCAAACCGTTTCGGGCAGGAAAAACACTAAAGACTAAAACTTAATACTAATTGAGATTAAAGTATAAATTGTGATGAGAAAAAATAAGAAAAAAATGAAAAAAGGGGGGGGGGGAAACATGGCAGAAAAACAAAAACAAAAGTACAATTTGGTCAACAAACAGCATTGTTTAAAATCGTAGGCATGGGTTAACATTTAGGGATGAGGTAGGTTACATTGAGTTAATTAGGTGGTACTTAGTTTTTATCTTAAACTGGTTGGGTGAGGTACAGTCTTTAACATAGTTGGGAAGGTCATTCCACATTCGAGGTCCCTTGATTTGTAAAGCATTTATAGTTTGACTAAGTCGCACTCTTGGAATATCAAATAAGTATTTGTTTTTGGTGTGGTGCTCATGGGATCTGTTACAACCTTCTAGGAAGCTTTTGAGGTCAGGATTGACATTACAGTTCAGCATTTTATATATATAAAATACACATGAGAGAATGTGCAGTGACTTAATATCTAACATATTCAGAGATTTGAGTAGGGGTACCGAGTGATGTCTGGGGCCAAGGTTAGATATTGTACTAATAGCAGCTTTGTGTTGAGTAATTAGAGGACGTAAATGATTTTGGGTAGTAGAACCCTAAGCACAAATACCATAGCTGAGATAAGGATAGATGAGAGAGTGATAGAGTGTCTTAAAGGCAGGGCGAGGTACATAATATCTATAATAATAATAATAATAATAATTTTTATTTAGGCAAAGGTACATACATAAAGAGATTTTACAAAGTTTGTTGGCTTTATAGATAGAGCTAGTACATACAATGCCTAAAGCCACTATTGTATGTACTAGCTCTATCTATAAAGCCAACAAACTTTGTAAAATCTGATCTTAGAAAGAATGCCAACAATTTTTTAAACTTTTTTGGGATATATTTAGAATGTGTCCCTGGAAATTCAGCTTGCGGACAATGAGAACGCCAAGGAATTTGCCATCTACTTTGTTACAAATTTGGGTATTGTTAATCCTGAGATTTATTTGATTTGAGGATTTATTGCCAAACAAAATATAGAAAGTTTTGTCAATATTGAGGGTGAGTTTGTTGGCAGTTAGCCAGTGATGGACTTTATTTAGTTCAGTATTCACTGTGACATTTAGAGCAAGGGGGTCAGGACTGTCGTAAATGAAGGTCGTGCTGTCAGCAAATAGAATTGGTTTGAGATGTTGGGAGGCATTTGGAAGATCATTAATGTAGATGAGAAAGAGGAGAGGGCCAAGTATGCTGCCCTAGTGAACACCAATGTTGATGGGTAGTGTGGGAGAAATTGATTTATTCACAGAAACATATTGGAGCCTGTCAGTAAGGTAAGACTTAATGTATTGCAGGGAGTGTCCTCTGACTTCATAATGTTGTAATATAAGAAGAAGGTTTTGGTGGTTGACAGTATCTAAAGCCTTACGCAGGTCCACAAATAACCCAACAGTGAACTCATTTTTATAAAGAGCTGCATGTATCAAGTTAATCATACTAATAAGCGCATCATTAGTGCTTTTTAGGGGTCTGAAGCCATACTGGCAAGAGCTAAGTATACTGTGTTTGGCTAGATAAAAGTAAAGGTGCTTGTAGATAAGTTTTTCAAATATTTTGGACAAGTTTGGCAGAATTGATATAGGTCTGAAGTTGTTAACATCAGTGGGATCACCACATTTGTGGACAGGGGTTACTCTTGCTTTTTTTAGAATTTCTGGAAAGGTTTGGAGTTCAAGTGACTTGTTGAAGAGCAATGCAATAGCAGGAGCTAAAGATCTGGAGGCTTTTTTGTAAATAAGGGTCGATATCTCCTCAAGGGCACCAGACTTGGTTTTAAGGTTAAGGATTTAAGTCAGTAACATCAGTGGAATTAGTAGGCATTAGATACAGAGACTGTGGATAGTTACCTGTAAGATTGTCCTGAATATTAGTACTGGACTGTACTAATTTGGACTTAACTCGACTGGACTTAAAGACTGTACCTCTCCCAACCAGTTTAAGATAAAAACAAAGTACTATCTTATTAACTCCATGTAACCTACCTCACCCCCAAAATGTCAACCCATGTCTACTAATTGAAACAATGCTGTTTGTTGACCAAATTGTATTTTTTCTTTTTTTTCTTCCAAGTTTACCCCGCCCCCTTTTTTCATTTTTTCTTATTTTTTCTCAACACAATTTATACTTTAATCTAAATTAGTATTAAGTTTTAGTCTTAGTGTTTTTCCTGCCCCGAAACGCTTTGTGTAATAGTGGCTTTAGGCATTGTATGTACTAGCTATATCTATAAATCTATAAATTTTTGTATCTCACCTTGCATGTATGTACTCTACCTGAATAAATATTTGTATTTGTATTTGGAAGATGGAATATCATTTGCAAGGGATGACCCAATGGAAGAGAAGAACCTATTGAACTCAAGAGCAGTGTCAGAGGCTGAAAGCAGACCATCAATATTTGACAGGAATATTGGTTTGTTATTTAAAATCTTCTTTGATCCCAATATTTGTGAAATTGTGCTCCATGTTTTCTTAATGTTTCCCTTTGTGTGGGTAAATTTATCTTCGTAGTATTTAATTTTGGCTCTCCTAATTATTTTAGATAGCAATGATGAGTATTTCTTTGAAAATTCTTTGGAAACGATTCCTAACCTATACTTCTCAAGGCCATGTTTTTTATTAATGGATTTAAGTATCCCCTTTGTACGCCAGGGATTATTTAGCCTTTTAGTTGTGACTTGTTTCGTTAGCATAGGACAGTGGGTGTTATAAAGGCTAAGAGTTTTTTGAAGAAAAGATTGCACTGCTAGGTTCTAGTAGGTCTAGTGATTAAGGGTATGAGGAAGCAGGAATTCATACAGTTGAGGAAGCTGGCAGCAGTAGGATGCTCAGGCTCACAGAGGTCAATATTAAAGTCCCCTGCGATAATTAGATGGTTTTTGTTCAGTCTGTTATCTAATATTAGATTTCTAAGGTTAGAGTTGAATTCGGACACATCAGTGTTAGGAATTCTATAGACTGCTCCCACAGACAGGACTGACTCAGCACCCTTGACTCTGAAACTAGCAGAGATATACTCCCCACAGTAGTCTCTAGTTCTAATTACTTTTAAGCATGTTAGTTCTTGGTGGTAGTAAAGAGCAGTACCACCACCTCTCTGAATTGGTCGACAGTTGTGAATTGCTGAGTAGTTAGGCATATTAAAGAGTTGAGTAGTATCCTCTTTTAACCACGTTTCAGTAAGTATAATAAAAGAGAATTTGTTGTCAATAGTTTCAATCAAGGCACTGACATCATCGAAGTGTTTGCTAAGTGATCTTACATTCAAGTTAATTACAGAGATATTGTGATTATGTGTTAATACATTGTTTACATCATGTGCTGTAAAATATTTGCAATTTTGATCATTAAAGTGATGATTGTCAAAGATAGTGGATAAGAGGTTTAGTTCTGGGTCTATACTTGTTTGCATAAGAAGGCTGGTTGCAGGAAAACAAGGCAAGAATGGCAATTACAAAACAAAATTTTGATATAAAAGGGGGGGAATTAAAATATAAACACGACCTATACAAGACAAACACAAAATGAACAAAAAGAAAATGAAGTAGATTGCTTACAAGTACTCTCAGGTACACTGTAAGTAATAATTTGCATTTTGAGACACAGACAAAGCCAGGGGTACAATGGAGTAAGCGAGTATGGCGAGGCTAGGCAACCTAGGTAATAAATGAAAGCAAAGAAAAAAGTTGAATAATAAACATAGGCAAGTTTAATCTAATGATTATTAACTATAAATAGTTTAGTTTTGATCCTATAATTAATAAGAACTAAAGATATATTAATGCACTCAATTAATTAAGTCCAATAAATGACTAATATACATTAAATTAAAATTTACTTTAAAAAAGTGTAACAAAGAGACTTAGGATACGTAGCCCGCACTAGGTGACAAGGGGGTTAATTATGTTGACTCAATGAGAGGGATAATAAGGTGAGACAAACCACATTGGGAGAGGAAAGTGTTGAGGTTATCCTCATTAGCAATTGTAAACATTTTACCTCCTGAGGTCTTTCTCACTTTAATCACGCCATCTCTAACGAAGCACTGATGAATCGCAGCTGGGTTTTGATTACGGATTTGACGCAGGCGGTGGAGGAGTTGCTGTCTTTTTCTAGTCTTTTTTTCTAGTTTTTTTCTAGCTATACCTAATAAATTCCCTGTAACCTACCTTACCCCTCTATTGTCAACCAATGTCTGTTTTTATAGAGCGCTGTTTGTCGACAGAATTGTTTTTGTGCTGATTTTTTAAGCTATGTTTTCATTCC
Source organism: Procambarus clarkii (assembly GCF_040958095.1). NCBI lineage: Eukaryota > Metazoa > Arthropoda > Malacostraca > Decapoda > Cambaridae > Procambarus > Procambarus clarkii. The sequence goes on along the minus strand of NC_091187.1, from coordinate 42,583,162 downwards.
ATGTTGTCATTTTATTCTTTATGCTCAATTAGTATTAAGCTTTAGTCATTTAAGTTTTTCTTGTCCGAAACGCTTTGCGTAATAGTGGCTTTAGGCATTGTATGTACTAGCCCTATCTATAAATCCATCACTCTTTGTAAAATCTCTTGTATGTATGTACCTTACCTAAATAAACATTTGATTTGATTTGATTTGATTTGAGTCAAGCACTCGTTCATGTAGATTCCCTTTCGTTGGGATGCAGCTGTCCGGACAAGATGTGATTTTATGGACTGGGAAGCTAGCTTGAGGCGAATTTTTCGCTGGTTTAGACCTGAAGGATTCCTTTTGCCTACTCTGTAGGCAGCAATAATGTCAGTTTTATTTAGAGTGACACGCAATTCGTCTTTTATGAGAGCCTGAACTATTTCAATACACTTTTCACCTTCACGTTCCACAGGAATATTTTGGGACGACACAATAACATAGTCAAGCAGCTTTTGCTGTCCTGTTCATCCTGGGAGATGGAATGTTGGGCAGATGACACATTTGCAGATGACACTAAGATCTATTTATTTATTTATTTATTTATGCATATACAAGAATGTACATAAGGAATGTGAGGATAAATCTATGATAAAGAAGGAAGTGAAAGTGATATTGAGACCTTACAAAGAGATCTACATGAACTCCACCAATGGTCAGATGACTGGCAAATGCTCTTTAATGTCGATAAATGCAAGACCTTGCCTGTAGGGTATAACATTCCACGTCACAACTACCAAATTGCCAGCTTTACCTTACAACAGATAGATGAAGAATGCGACATTGGAATCAGAATCCATCATTCACTAAAAGTTGCACAACAAGTGGGAGCGGCAGTAAAAAAAGCGAACCAAACCTTGGGAATAATCAAGCGTGCCTTTACCTTCAAGGAAACTAAAGTAGTCCTTCAATTGTATAAGTCTCTGGTGCGCCCCCATCTGGATTATTGCATACAGGCATTGAGACCTTATCTTCAGAAAGACATAGCTGCTCTGGAGAAGATGCAACACCGGGCAACAAAAATCATACCAGAGCTTAGTCATCTCTCGTATCAGGAAGGGTTGAGGGCCACTGGCCAAACAACACAGCAAACCAGGCATGACAGGGCGGAGCTCATCGAAACACTTAAAATACTCAACAATTTGGACGATGTTGATCCGGACACTTTCTTCAAAAGGTCAGATGTAACACGAACGAGGGGCAACGGGTTCAAGCTCAACAAGCCACAATGTAGGACAGAAAACAGGAGAGGCTTTTTCACCCGTATGGTGGTAAACCCGTGGAACAGCCTACTCGCCAAAAAGTAGGTAAGGTAAACGCCAAAACTCTACTGGGTTTTAAAATACAGATAGAAAAGATCGTCCAGGCAAATGGGTAGGACCTTTGACAAGCCGCCAACTTCCTGTCCTCGTTGAGGCCACCAATATTAGTGTCTCAAGTAAATTAAACGTCGGCAAAGATCAGTAACCAAAGAAAATGGGAAGAGCGACGTGGCGAGTAAGCGAGCGAGCGAGTGACGTCATCACAACAAAGGTTGCTATAGACGTCTCCACGACTCGTGAGGTTCGCCTGTCTTAAAGACCTGTGTCCACAATACCCGCCAAATTGTCCCTCCCACAGTACTCTCAGGACACTTATGGCAGTGTAAGTGTGTGGTGAGGCCACACCACTGAAGACATTAAGGATATACCACGAGGGAGAGACAAAACTGTTGAAGGAAGGAGTCACTGGCTCCACCTGACCACCTTGTTCGTCGCACTCTCATCATCCTCCGTAAGTACTTGAGTGCATTACCTGGTTGATGGGGTTCTGGGAGTTCTTCTACCTCCCAAGCCCGGCCCGAGGAAAGGCTCGACTTGTGAGTTTGGTCCACCAGGCTGTTGCTTGGAGCGGTCCGCAGGGCCACATACCCACCACAGCCTGGCTGATCCGGAACTTCTCTTAGAAAACAGTCCAGTTTTCTCTTGAAGATGTCCACGGTTGTTCCGGCAATATTTCTTATAGTCACTGGGAGAACGTTGAACAACCGTGGACCTCTGATGTTTATACAGCGAAGTGTAGAGGGAACCACATTCAAAGTGCCCGCCAAGGAGACATTTTACAGTATAGGCAGGGCTGTGCCCTGATTGGTGGACGACGACGGCGCACGGCCTACCCGCGCGGCAGCCCGCGCAGGCCGAGTGGGCCAGATTTGAACTGCATGTGACCCAACGCGGGCGACGCCTGCCCGGCACCACTGGCACTTAGGATATGTGCCCATAGGACCCCTAAGAGGCATTGATTCCCTCTGTCCTACCCTTCCTGAGGAGCCTAGACTTGCTCCACCTACCCTACCAGCCCTTCCTCTCCCTACGACGACAGTTCCAGGTGAATTACTGTACTATTGTTGTAACACGTGGGTCACCTCTACATTGGCGCAGTGAGTAAACGTTCCCACGCGGTGATCAAGAGGACCTCGCCAAGATATCTGCATCATCGTTCTGCCGACTTCAGTCAAGACGTCTTGGATAGTGTTCAACGGTTCCAGTCTCGAATTACTGGCTTTGGTTGCACCATAGATGTTCTTCGGTTCGTTGTTCAATAGCGGTGCCCAAGATATTTCAACCCCTGTTTTTTTTGTGCATATGTTTTATTCCACATCTCGTGCAATCCCCCAAGATTCTCCATAAGTTCCAGTTATCAGTGTTTTATACGGATTATTTCTCCGGATTTGTTGCATTTTATTGTCTTGTCCCCCAAGCACCGATTCCCGCGGTCCCCAAGTTCTTTGAAGAAGGGGAGACGAGTACCACCATTCACACGGAATACGGGCCACCGTTCATGAGCATACCCGACCTGTATTGTTTACGAATCCGCTCGCGGAGGATTTCAGGCTGTCGTTCCCGAGCGCATCCGTCTCCAGTGTGTTTACTACAGCGACGCTGGTCCCAGCTCTGCAGGGTGCTTGCTACAGGTCTGTTATTTTCTCATTTCTACTGTTAGCTAGACGTAACCTGTTCTAGGCTTTCTACAGAAGTAACGGCTCAAGGGGAAGAGATACATTAAGTGAGCCTGTGAGTTTGTATTCATACCAGATTTAAGGTGGATGGTGATCCGCCCTGCACACAGTTCCACACGTTCACCTGCAAAAAGTGTTTTTGAGAACCCTCAGCCCAGTGCTTATGAAAATCAGGCACATTGCTTGTTAAAGTTCCTCAAAGTGCCTGCCATGTCAGATTTTCCAGTTTTGCAAGTGCAGTAAGTGCCCAGTTTTTGTCTAAGCCTCAAGGGATTTAGGTACCAATTAAGTGTGCAGTGTTTTATGTTGCTTGAACCCCACCTGGCCCCATCATTTACATTATTGACTGTGCAGTGCTTATTTTTCCTGGTGGAACATTTATCTCTATCTCTGAACGTTGGAACCTTAAGTGTGGCCATTGGTGTCTGTGTTTTTTTGTTCTTTTTGTTTGTGGCACGAGATATTGGAGCTTTAACTTTCGACACTAGCACAATGGCCCCAATCAAGATAAACTCTGCTTCGGCTGCTGAGCTGCTGCTGCTACCGGGTGTAGGAGATACCTTGGCCGCTCGCATTATCAAGTTTCGGCGTCGCCATGTGATCACGGAGGACAACATTTATGATATCAACCGCCTTCGGGTCAAACCCGAGTTGATGGCTGCTATATCGTTTGAGGTGGACCCGTCCCAACAGGGCCCCGGGCCCTTAGGTCAGGGGGCAGGAAGTCGTTCATCGTCCTCGTCCAGCGAAACGGGAACCCGCCACTCCTCTAGGGGTGCCACCAGCAGCAGCCAACGTGGACGTCGACCTCAGTCACCAGCTTACTCCAGGGCTAGTGGCCAGCAAGGTACTCGGCAGGGGAGCCCCTCCCACCATCGATCGGCTCGATCAAGGAGACGGACAGCTCGACACTCGTCACACAGCTCTCTGACTTCCGATTCGGATGCCTCTCTATCCCGCAGCAGGCGGACAGGTTATCGCCAACAGAAAGAGACCTTCCGCACACCACCTCGGGCGTTGGACTATGATGGGAAGTCAGATTGGGCCACCTTCTACCGCCGCTTCACGTCTTATGCCTCGGAAAAGGACTGGAGTGGGCCTACGTCATTGACACAGTTAGGATGGTGCCTCAAGGGTAAGGCAAGTGATTTTTACAATCGCTTACTGGACAGAGAACCGTCGATCGATTATACTCGCATGATGCATAAGATGATCAAGCGATTTGGCGATAGGGAAGTTCTGGATGTAGCTATGATGAAGTTTAACCAGGCCCAGCAGGAACCAGAAGAAGATATTGCTGATTGGGCAGATAGGGCCCACCACTTGGCTCATCGGGCCTACAAACATGTGCCACGATGGGAAGTGGAACAAATCGCAGTAATGAGATTCGGCCAGGGATTACAGGACAAGACTCTGGCAGAATACATTGCCAATGCAAGAAATTCGTCAATGGAAGAGGCCATCGACCGGGCCCAAACCTTCCAGCACAATGCCGTAGCAATCCACGGCTCCGCAAGTTCAAGCAGGCACGACTCCCACCGCCGCGGGTCCCAGGGGCCAGCAGTAAGAGTGAATGCAGTGGGCAGGTACTCCCGGTATGAGCAACCACCCAGGAGTAAGGACGCTTCTCGGCGCTCGACACCAGGTGCCTCGCCGGCTACCAGTCCCGCAGGCCGTGGAACCGGTACTCACCACCCGTCGAGTGCAGGCTCGGGTCCTTCATCTTCCATGGACACGGAGGCGAAATTGGACGTCTTGGTAGCAGGTGTCTCAGAACTCAGCGGGAAATTGGATCAGGTGTGTGAGAGTTTGAGGCGTCTCACAATGGCCATCATATCGCCGAATATTCGTCGTTCCCCATCTCCCAGGCGATCGCTGCAGTGTTTCAGATGTAGGAAAGAGGGTCACGTGGCTCGGGAATGTCTGGAACCGGGAAGTGATGGGGAGGGAAGCCGCCGGCTCAGGGACCCCCTGGGCAACAAGCTGCGCGTTTCATTTGAGGACGAGAAAGAGTCTTTAAACACGGATGGGTCGGTCCAGTCGGCCTAACTCCGACCCAATGTACAACAGGCCTAGAAAGGGAGAGCACGATAGGGGCGGGCCAAGGGACGTCGGGCACGGAAGAGCAGGACGGGGGAAGAGATCACATAACCATCAGACAGCTCAGATCCGGCTCTATGTTCTGGATCCCAGTCCAGATCGGGGACGTGGAGGTCAAGGCGATTGTGGATACAGCGGCCGAGGTCACCATTATCTCCCAGGAGATCCATCAACGGTTGAACCCACCACCCCAGGTGATACAACACATAACTTTAAGCACGGCGGGGAAACAAATGCACCTTACGGGAACACTGGTGGGCCCCATCTCCTTGCTGGTTGCGGGACGGGAATACACTGTGGGAGTGTATGTGGCGCCTATTGCAGACGACATGTTGCTAGGGCTCGATTTCATGAAAAGACACGGTGTTAGTATAGCCCTAGACAAGTCTCAAATGATATTACAGGGACAGGTGATTCCTATGAAGCTAGAGACGAAAGAGGAGCCTGACCCTAACCTAGCTCCGTGCATCGCTAAGGTAGCAGTGTCCCAATACACTGTTATCCCACCACATTCAGTGGCCAGGGTCAAATGTGAAATGGACAAAAGTATGCCCCAGTGTATAGTGGAGCCCCTGGAGGATGGGCAGGTGCCAGTGGTTCGCACACTCCATCAGGAGGGAGAATTCCTGAAGGTATGTGTACTCAACGCAACAGGGCAGAATATCACATTAAAGAGGCGGATGCATGTGGCCAATGCAGAGGCAGTATGGGAAATTTTACCGGGGCCGGGCCCAGCGGTAGCAGCAAGGGCAGTGGGGAGGGTACGAAGTGAAACTCAAGTCAAATTACCTCCCCATATGATGACCATGGTACGGGACGTCGAGGAAACGCTGTCAGCAGAGCAGGCAAGCCAACTGACCCACCTGTTATGGAACTTCCAGGACATCTTTGCCGCAAGTGAATTTGACCTGGGATCATTCAAGGAGGTATCTCACCACATCGACACGGGTAATGCAAGACCTGTGAAGCAAAAAATACGACGAACACCCGCATGCTTCGCACAGGAGGAGAAAGGACACCTTCAGCGCATGCTCGATGCGGGCATCATCCAACCGTCAGTATCTGAGTGGGCATCGGCACCAGTTCTGGTAAGGAAAAGGGACGCGTCAGTTCGGTGGTGTGTAGACTATCGAGGGTTGAACTCTCGCACCATAAAGGACGTGTACCCACTCCCTCTAGTCGATGAGTGCCTGGACACCTTGGCGGGAAACGAATGGTTTAGCAAGCTAGATGCCAACTCGGCATATTATCAGATCAACATAGCAGAAGAAGATCGGAAGAAGACGGCATTCATAACGAAATACGGACTGTTTGAATTTAAGAAAATGGCCTTTGGTCTTTGTAATGCCCCGGCTACCTACGCCAGGGTTATGAACTTGGTGTTGCGGGAGCTAAATTGGGAAACTGTGCTAGCATTCTTGGATGACATCCTGGTGCTGGGCGATTCATTCCAAAGCCACCTCTCCAACCTAGCACAGGTATTTGCGAGATTCAGAACCTATGGTTTACGCCTGAAACCACAAAAATGCGCCCTCTTTAAGAAACGGGTTGAGTTCTTAGGCAGGATGGTCAGCAGGGCAGGACTAGAACTGGGAAAAGAGGCGATAGACACAGTGGTGAAATGGCAGAAGCCGGGATCATCCAAAGACGTGGAAAGATTTCTGGGACTGGCCAACTACCATCGGACCTTCATAAAGGGATTTGCAGAGTTAGCCGCACCCCTATACGCACTGACCGGCGGAAACAGATTCGAATGGGGAGACAAGCATCAAGAGGCTTTTGCAGCTATCAAAATGGCCTTAACTACAGCTCCGGTGCTGGGATTACCTAATGGACATGACCCCTTCATCCTGGACACCGATGCCTCCGACTGGGCGATAGGAGCGGAGCTGCTACAGGTTCAAGAGAAGAAAGAAAGGGTAATTGCTTATGCCAGTTTCGCATTGACCCCAGAACAGAGAAGGTATTGCACCACGAGGAAAGAGCTATTGGCAGTAGTCAGGTTTACCAGGCTGTTCCGGCACTATCTCTTGGGGCGGCCTTTTACCATACGCACGGACCATGGCAGCCTGGTCTGGCTGGTTAGGTTTAAGAACCCCCAGGGCCAACTAGCACGTTGGCTGGAGGAGCTGAGCCAATTTGATCTAAAAATCCAGCATAGAGCAGGTAAAAAACACAACAATGCAGACTCTTTATCCAGGGAGGGAGGCACTCAACAGGCATGTACCCACTTTCGCCAGGACGTGCCAGTGCAGGACCTGCCGTGTGGAGGATGCTCATACTGTCGCAGGGCACATCAGAACTGGGCGACCTTCCAGGAGACGGTAGATGACGTCGTCCCACTGGCTACGGGGTCGTTCAGATGTGCATGTAACGTTCAGATCCGGGGGACGATTAGACGCGTGAGCACTATAGCCCCTATTCAAGACTGGTGGTCGGAGGATTCCAACTTGGCTGTCTTCCCATGGGACCCTGGCGAAGATGGCCGAAGAAAGCCTGCCGAGACGCTTTATAAGGAAAAAGACGCAGTGGCCCCAGAAGTAGTAGACATTAGGATCATCACCAGAACAACGGCGGACAGGCTAGGGTTGCATTTACTCGAGTTACAGGAGCGGACGGAGAGAGACCCGGACATGAGAATGGTAAGAGAATGGGTGGGAGGCCGTCAGCCAACAGAAGGGGACCTGTTCGGGGCCAGCCCTGCAACAAAATACTACTGGTTAAACAAAGAAGCACTCCTCATGGAAAATGGGCTTTGGTGGTGGCACAAAGTAGATCAGGGGGGAGCCGCCCAGAAGCTTTTGTATGTACCCAGCAGCCTGAGGCAGGAGGTACTGAATCTGTGCCATGATATACCTGATATGGGCCACCAGGGCCGGAATCGCACAATGGAGCGGGTCAAAGCAAGGTACTTCTGGTACGGACTATCAACGGACGTCGCAAATTACGTGGCATCATGCCACCACTGTAGTATGAACAAAAAAGCATCCAAGACCAGCAGGCATGAGCTGCTTAAGTACCAGGCGGGTGCACCAATGGAAAGGGTACACTTGGACATTCTGGGACCATTGCCTAAGACTCCGAAAGGCAACGAATATCTCCTGGTAATGGTAGATCAGTTCACTAAATGGATTGAGTGTGTGCCACTACCGTCCCAGACGGCAGAGAACACCGCCCGAGCAGCACTCGATGGGTTCTTCACCAGGTTCGGGTATCCGTTTGAAATCTTCACCGATCAGGGCAGGAATTTTGAAAGTGACTTGTTTACGAAGCTCTGCGAATTGATGCACATCCACAAGGCCCGTACTACCGCCTACAGGCCGTCGGCGAATGGGCAGGTGGAAAGGTATAACAGAACCATCATGGATGCATTGCGGTGTTATGCCAGTTCCCAACATGACAGCTGGGACACCTATATCCAACACATAGCAGGGGCCATCAGGTCTAGTGTGAACCGACAGACGGGGTTCACGCCCAACAAGTTAATGCTCGGTTGGGAAACCAACCAGCCAATAGATTTAATGTACCCCCGGGAGGTGCAACTTCAATCAGATGCAGTACCTTACCTAGCAAATTTGCAGAAGGAAATTGAGAAGGCGCATGGACTGGCACGGAAGTCTCTATCCACGAACCAGGAACGAATGAAGAGAGATTATGACCTACGGGCACGGCTACAGGTCTATGAGAAAGGGGACCTGGTTTACCTGCTAGACACGGCACAGGTGAAGGGGCAGTGCCGGAAGCTATCACCGCAGTGGAAGGGCCCAGGCGTCATCATCCACAAGTTCTCATCTTGTTTATTTAGGGTCAAGCTCCAGAATGACAACATCACAGCAAATCATGATAAACTAAAGAAGTGCAAGGACCGTACATGCCCGGGCTGGATTGAGAAGTTTAAACATCATATGTCACAGGTTCAGGACCCAGTGGGAGGGCCATATAAGGACCTTTACTGTGTGTGTCGGCAACCATACGATGGAAAGTTTATGGTGCAATGCGATATGTGCGCGGAATGGTTCCATGGGGTCTGCGTGGGAGTGACTCTGGCGAGTGTACGATCAAAACCAGAGTATGCATGTCCTCGGTGTGAGCCATAAGAGCAGGAAAAAAAAAAAAAAAAAAAAAAAAAAAAGAAAAAAGGAAAAGGAATAGTGTAGTGTATGCAATGTTGAAACAGTTCGTGTATAGTGCAAAGACAATACGGGTAATAATTGTAATAGGACCCATTCATGAAAATAGACTTTTTTACAAAAAAGACATGTTGTATATAGTGAAACGTTTTCCCTCCAACATACCCGTTGTTCTATAGGGACGGGAGGAGTGTAGAGGGAACCACATTCAAAGTGCCCGCCAAGGAGACATTTTACAGTATAGGCAGGGCTGTGCCCTGATTGGTGGACGACGACGGCGCACGGCCTACCCGCGCGGCAGCCCGCGCAGGCCGAGTGGGCCAGATTTGAACTGCATGTGACCCAACGCGGACGACGCCTGCCCGGCACCACTGGCACTTAGGATATGTGCCCATAGGACCCCTAAGAGGCATTGATTCCCTCTGTCCTACCCTTCCTGAGGAGCCTAGACTTGCTCCACCTACCCTACCAGCCCTTCCTCTCCCTACGACGACAGTTCCAGGTGAATTACTGTACTATTGTTGTAACACGTGGGTCACCTCTACAGAAGAGTTAGGGGTGACATGATAGAGGTTTACAAGTGGATGAATGGACACAACAAAGGGGATATTAATAGGGTATGAAAAGTATCAGCACAAGACAGAACACGAAACAATGGGTATAAATTGGATAAATTTAGATTTAGGAAAGACTTGGGTAAATACTGGTTCGGTAACAGGGTTGTTGATTGTTGATGTGGAACCAATTACCGCGTAACGTGGTGGAGGTGGGGTCCCACGATTGTTTCAAGCGTGGGTTGGACATGTAAATGAGTGGGATTGGGTGGTTATAGATAGGAGCTGCCTCGTATGGGCCAATAGGCCGTCTGCAGTTGCCTTTGCTCTTATGTTCTTATGTTCTCTGATTGTGCCTATGGCACCTCTGCTCTTCACTGGTTCAATCCTGCATTTTCTTCCATATCAGTCACTCCAGTACGTTGTTATTTTACTGTGTAGATTTGGGACCTGGCCCTCCAGTATTTTCCATGTGTATATTATTTGGTATCTCTCGTCTCTTTTCTAGAGAGTACATTCGGAGAGCTTTGAGACGATCCCAATAATTTAGGTGTTTTATCTCAACGATGCGTGCCGTATATGTTCTCTGTATTCCCTCTATTTCAGCAATCTCTCCTGCTCTGAAGGTGGGAAGTGAGTACTGAGCTTTCTGCTCCACCATTGTCTTACACTCCAACATACAATTGTTAATAATAAAAATTTATTTAAGAAAAGTACATACTGTACATAGTTGCAGAGTTACAGTACAAACATTCTGTTTGATTTAAAGATAGAGGTAGTACATACAATACCTAAAGCCACTAGTATGCATAGCGTTTTGGGCAAGGTGAGGTGGGGAAAAAAAAACACTTAGACTAAAACTTAATAGTAATTAAGCTTAAAGTATAATTGCATTGAAAGAAAAAAATAAAAATAATAAAAGATGAAAAAAGGGGGGGGGGGAACATGGTAGAAAATAGTCAATATACAAGTTGGTCAACAAACAGCATTTTTTTTTCTTCAACAAAAATGTTGGGGTATGGAAATAGGACTATGGAATTGTTGGAGGTGTAGATGTAGGCCAATAGAATTGTTGGGGTAAATTATATGTCAATGGCATTGTTGGGGTGTGTATATTGGCCTATCGAATAATGATAACTTTTATAATAATAATAATAATAATGAGAAATTCCACTGGGACTGTGTGGTGTTGCAAACCCATGACCAAGGCATTGCCAGCTGCATACTCTACCACTGTACCACCACTGACTTTCTTACAATCGGATTTCTACTAATATCACAGGAAGTCTGTGATATCCTGATATCACAGTCCTGAAGCCAGTCCAAGTTTTATGTAAGACCCCCAAGCACTCAGTTGAAGGATAAAGTACTGTAGTTCAACATTGTATGCACAACTTCAGATACACAGAAAGTAGCACTAAGGAGATATACATCAATGAACAATCCACTGAGGCTGTGAGGTAATGCAAACATTGCAGGTTCGCATCGCCTCACAGCCCGAGTGAATTTTCTCATTGATGTATATCACTTTAGTGTGATTTTCTGTGTAAATATTAATAATAATAATATTATTTATTCAAAAGATTGTGTGTACAAAGAACATAAGAATATTGTTCAACTGAAGGGACAGAAGTTACACATACTAATGAAGCCACAATTATGCAAAGCGTTTCGGGCAAAATTAATAATAATATAGAAATTTTTTAATTAAAGTTGTGACGGGATAAAACACTTAATACTATTAGAGAAGTAAGCTAACAAAATGAGAATGTTCAAGGAAAATAAAAAATTAATACAAAGAAGGTGATACTTAAGGATGACAAGCATAGACTATTACATTATGGAGTCAGTAGTTCTAGCAACAGTACAGTAGTTTATTTACATTAATTATAGAATGGAAATACAAGGTGTAATTTAGAAAAGGAAGTGAACTATTCCTCATAACATTTTCTTTGAACATATCAGAACATAGAGTAACATACTATAATTTAAGGTTAATTTGGCCAACAGTTTCAAATAACCAAGATCATAAAGGACACGAGTAAACACTTTATCAAAGAAATGCATGAAATTAGATGACATTAAATGTAGACAGTAAATGTAGAAATTAAATGTGTGTCCTCGCTTGAATGAACTATATGGGGCATAGCCGATTCATTCCAGTGTGGAATTCATTCCATCCGTTCGGGCCCCAGCAACTCCCTTCCCCCCCCAAAAAAAATAAATAAAAAATATAATCACATTAATGCATATGCCAGTCCACATTTGCCTTATGAAAAATTTAAATAATAAAGAATTTGTATTGCAATGAAATACATTGATATGGCATGCTACAGTACTGTACTTACCCTACCAGTTGAGTTTTGTAGTGCAAACTTTGTTAGCCTTAATATCCTGAGAGTGCCACACACATGAATATAAATTGTTTAAAGAACAGTAACTTTTCTAACAAATGTACATTATACACTACAGTCTGTACATAAAGTACAGACCTAGAATCACACTACTGCAGTACACTTATATCATATAAACTACACTTTGTACATTTAATGTCATTAGAACTGTGCTGTACAGCTCAATTGGTACTCCCAGGTAAGTTATGGCTAGTGCTGGGTGCTGGTCTAGTGGCCTGGGCATCCTCAGAAGGTGAGTCCTTGCTAGTGCTGGGTGCTGGTCCAGTTGCCTGGGCATCCTTAGAAGGTGAGTTCTTGCTAGTGCTGGGTGCTGGTCCAGTTGCCTGGGCATCCTCGGAAGGCGTGTCCTTGCTAGTGCTGGGTGCTGGTCCAGTTGCCTGGGCATCCTCGGAAGGCGTGTCCTTGCTAGTGCTGGGTGCTGGTCCAGTTGCCTGGACATCCTCGGAAGGTGAGTCTTTGCTATTGCTGGGTGCTGGTCCTGTAGGCCTACTGTGAAATCGTACCAAAAACTTTGGAATCTTAGATTGTTTCTTTGTTGTGTGCTTCATTATAATATCTTTCATGTCCTTTAGGTGCAGGTAATAATCTGTCAGCTCTTCATTATCAGTTAAAATAACCAAATCAAGCAGATCATTAACCTTTTGCAATGATGCAGCATATGGAATAGGTAACACACTATCATCTTCCTCTTCCACATCCTCATCATTATTACCAGTAACAGACTAGATAATCTCATCATCAGTTAATTCACCATAACCTGGATCATCAGCATCATTATCTAACCACTCATTCACATCAGAAAGTTGCAAATCTTCCTCACATGCATCTCTGAATGTCTCAAAAATCGCATTATCATAGCCCTCAAAATCAGCCATCTTAATCTTCATTCTAACCAGGTACCGGACTCAGATTTTTATTCCATGCATTCTTTAATGTGGTGACCTTTAACTCGCTCCATTCTTTGGCCTAGTTGTAAATTGCATCTTTAATTGAATATTTCTTGAAGTTTTCTAGTGTTCTACTAGCCTTTGTATGAACAAATCCACAAGGGCCGTGACGAGGATTCGAACTTGCGTCCGAGAGCATACTTTGTATCCTTATTAGTCACTGTGTTGCTCGGGCTCCAAATATGGCACCCCCCCCCCCTGTGTGCAGGAAATAAATTCTTGGCAAAATTTTTTTTCTCTTCTAATGTTAAAATAAAATCTCTGATCACGGGAAACTAAAAAATAAATATTGTATGTGACATACTTTAGCCGTGATGGAGCTGGGAAGTTAAGTAAATTTTGGGCACTAGGCGATGGAGCGCTCAGGGTTCATCGCTATGCTCAAAATTATGGGGCTTATATATGTGACATCTATATATATATATATATATTTATTTATTTATTTATTTATATACAAGAAGGTACATTGGGTTTGTGAGAATACATAGCATGGTATTTACAATCTTGTAAAGCCGCTAATACGCACAGCGTTTCGGGCAGGTCCTTAATCTAACAGATAATTTTAAGTAGGTAAATTCTAGCAGAATTAATAAAATGATAACAGATACATTACAAGAAAAAATTGAGATGAGAGAGATTAGTAGGTATATTAAAGCACATTGGTATATTAAAGCTATGATTGATTGCATTGACAGCTTGATTGGTAATTTAAACAAAGATTAATAGGCACGATACAGCAAATTGATAGCACATAAAAGAAGACAGCAATGATCACAATGGTAAAGTTGTTTGGATTGGGTACATCAAGATTGGGAGATTGGGTAGCACTAGATACAGTGCAATTTTAAAGCAACAAGGTAGAAAACTATGAAGATGAAATTATGTACTTTTTAGTTTTGTTTTTGAATGACGCCAAAGTTGGACAGCTTTTCAATTCATTAGGGAGTGAGTTCCATAGACTAGGTCCATTTATTTGTATAGTGTGTTTACTCAGATTAAGTTTGACTCTGGGGATTTTACAGAGATATTTATTTCTGGTGTGGTGATAATGGGTCCTATTACATCTGTCCAGGGAGAGTTTCAGAACATGATTTGCATTTAAGAACAGGGTTTTGTAAATGTAGTTGACAGAAGAGAATGTGTGGAGTGAGATTATGTTTAGCATGTTTAGGGAGTTAAACAAGGGGGCTGAGTGTTGTCTGAAAGTAGAATAGGTTATTATTCTGATAGCAGATTTTTGCTGGGTAATGATGGACTTGAGGTGGTTTGCAGTGGTTGAACCCCATGCACAGATACCATAATTAAGATAGGGATAGATAAGTGCATAACATAGTGAGATGAGAGCAGAGTTAGGTACATAATAACTGATTTTGGAAAGTATACCAACTGTTTTAGACTTTCTTAGTTATGTGCTGTATGTGGGTGCTGAAGTTGAGTCTCTTGTCTAGGAATAGGCCATGAAACTTTCCATCATTTTTATTACTAATGTTAACATTGTCTATCTGAAGCTGAATTGCATTTGTTGATTTGCTACCAAATAAGATGTAGTAGGTCTTTTCTATGTTAAGTGATAATTTGTTGATTGACATCCATAAGTGGACTTTTTTAGTTCATTATTCACAACATTATTTAGTGTATGTAGGTTGGGGTTAGAATAGATGAGGGTAGTATCATCACCAAACAATATAGGTTTCAGAATGTTAGAGACATTAGGCAGATCATTGATGTATATAAGAAATAGGAGAGGTCCCAAGATGCCGACAATATGAGCGATGACGTCACACCCTGCATGCTTGCTCATGCAAGGTGCGTCCCAGAGGCATTGCGCGCAGTCCTCAAGCAGTCAGAATTGCCACAAATTTATTTTTGCTGCATTATTTACAGTGTCTAGGCGTATTTTATCACAAATATTATTCACTAATTGTGTTGCATATAATTTTACTTCATGTTCAATGGTAATAAATGTTGCATACATTGAGTATACACATGCACACAAAAATATTTTCCCATTATGCCAATATAATATGTATTCACATTGTTCATTATTATATTTACACACATGCACACACTATTTACAGGTTTTTGCACTATTATTGCACATTTAGAATTCTTGGAGAGAGTGGTAGTTGTTGAAGTAGTTGACAGCACACAATGGGACTGCACACGCATCACACCATGTTTGCACAAGTTTATGTTTCTGATCTCGTTTATTGTTCTACAAGCTAAGCAATCACGTTGGCCTATTGCACGCTTTCCAGCTGGTGGCAAATGTTTTAGTCTGTGTGCTTGAAAGCCCTCCATGTGAGTGAGCTTGGGTGTAGCAGCATGCTGCAACACTGGGTTCATGATGGGTCTTTGTATTCCAGGAACATCTTTGCCAAACTTTGCCAAACTGTGTCCCAAGTGTAAAAGCAAACAAACGGAAACATGGTTTATGTCCAGTTTTCACCAGATACATATTATAGCTGTTCAGCATGCTTATGTCAACAAGATCGAAAAACACTTTTTCGTCCACTTCAGTGTTTTCCGCACTCACTCGACAGTGCCCTCCATCATGTCAGATTTATCAACCAAATGCATGTTGACATTATAGTCAAGAACACAATCTGGCTTATTGGTTCTTGTCTTACTCGGTTCACCTTGCCACTGTTCACCATTGTACTATCATGAACGGTTGTTAGCAAGTTCACTTCTCTCGTGTCTTTCTACCTAACTGAGCGTATTTGATTACTTTTTCTTAGCTGGCAGTCACCAACTTCAAGTTTATTGTCAAACACTGGCATTTCCCTTCTTCTTGGCTTTACTGTGCCAAACAATCCAGTTCTATTTTAAATCAAGAACCTAGATTGCAAGGGACTTGTACAGTAGTTATCCGTGTATAAAATGTGGCCCTTGTTCATCCATGGTGCCATCAGTGACTTTACCACACTACCCGAAAAAACCATGTTGGTCGTTACCGAGAATGTCTACATCGCTAGCAGAATACAGAATCGTGTGTAACACATATCCTGTTTCACAGTCACAAAAAACAAAGAATTTCAATCCAAATTTGTTGCGTTTGGAGGGAATATACTGCTTGAATAGAACACGTCCTCTGAAAAGCACAAGGGAATCGTCAATCACCAGTTTCTGTGCTGGTATGTAGAAATCTCTGAACTTACCAATCGCTTCATTCATATAGTGCCTGACTCTCCAAAGTCTATCATCCTCTGTACGGTCCTCATTACTTGCAAAATGAAGACATCTGAGGAGTATCTGAAACCTGTCTCTGGACATATATTTCCTGAAGAAAGGTGTTGGAATAGTCTGGTCTTTGCTCCAATAATCTGTGATAGCATGTTTGACACAATGTTTCATCAACATACATATTGCCAAAAATATATACATTTCACCTACAGTAGTGTTTTTCCAACGCTGCAATCGTGAATATTCTGTTATCTCTTTTCCAATGAGATGAGTCGCATGAAGGTTCATTTGGTGTACAATATATTCCATGAGCGGCTCATCATAAAATGCTGTAAAGTAATCCATTTCACACATGTCCTCACCATTATCAGGGAAAAGGTCTGTAATCCCAACTTCCTTATTGTCAAAGGCAGGAATTAGAGGAATAAAATCGTCAGCATCACTCCACACAAGTACACCTGCTGTCCTGCGAGACGCAACAGCGGCACGACAGCGAGGAAGTGTTGCACACCGTGGACCAGGAGCTAAAGTCCGTCTATGCAAAGTACGGGCTCACAAAGTATGTGAACGTGAGGTGAAATCACGTGAACATGAGGGTCTTGGTTCCTCATGTGGTGCCATGCGGCGGCGCTTGGCTGGGCGAGACGCTGCTGACGCGACAAGTTCTCGCCCAGTATCACCACTGGTACTAGCAACAGGCACGGTAACACTATGCTCTGAATCCACTTCACTAAAACCAGAAAATGAGTCACCTTCCGCTGACTCATCGTCCAAAATATCCTCATACTCTAAATAAGTACAAGAACTGTGTGGTCATTGGTGAATTGGAGTAGACACTGGGCGAGGAGGCACGGGTGAGCATGTAGGCCTTGCCGTGGGAGGAGACTGTACTGTATCTCATATTCACTGTCTGTGCTACTATCATCGGACAATTGTCTGTAGTCCTTATCAATGTCAGGGTCATCAAAAATCACTGTCCTCACCATCAGAAAATAATTCACTAGTTATTTGCTCTTGAGTAAGTGATTGCGTGGTGCGTGCTCAGGAGGCGTTTGGCCATGCGTTCGCCATAGTGACCGCTGGGTAATTGGGGCCTCCCACGCATTGGTAGCATGAGCTGGATATTTGTTACAAAATGGCAGCTGGTTTACTATAGCCCCTGGGCAGCGTATGGGGAAGCCTCCCTACCCCGCTGGCCATTCAAATCTTGTGTGGTATTCCATCACGTCATATGACATCATGCACAATTTATAGCAAGTTACTCAACACATCATATGACGTGTTGTGAAGTTTATGGTGTTATTACCCAGTTATGTTGAGTGTATTAACCCTCTGAAATGCAAATAGCGTATAATTTTGCTCAATCAGGGGTGCGCATAACACCTTAACCACTGCACTGTGCCAAACGACAAATGCCATTCGCCAATTACTACGCCAACTGACAAAAGTATGTTTTATTTCTTCATACATAGTCGAAGTGCGCTCGCGGTAGGTTGGGTACAAAATAGACTCTTAGGACCTCCAGTGAGAGGCTTGGAAAAAATTCCCAGAATGTCCTAGGGCTGCTGGCTGGGTTAGTACTGAGTGAGCAACAATGGGTGGTACACGTGCCTCTGGCTCCCAAACACCTGTCCAACGCAGTGTTGACTTAGGTACAAGATGGATTCCTGAGGTGTTTGCCAGATTGAAAAAAATTCCCAGCATTCCCCACGGTCATGGGTAGGCTCATATTCAAGGTAGCAACCGTGTCGTATTCATCCATATCGAGCTCCCAGCCCTAGTCGGCCATGTTTTTAAGAAAACATCATCTGATGTTGGAATACAAGGCATATTGCTTGAAGATGAGCATGCCAATGATTTTGATAACCCAAATCTGGAAAAAGACCTAACACAGGTGTCTGCTACTAGTGATCTGGATAGTGAAGTGAACGATGTGGAGAGTGTGTACAGTACACAGCTCTCACAGCCCTGCCATGCCGGACTAGGTCATCACCATCAGTGGAACAACACAAATGAAATTTTGTATGTTCCACTGAACGTTTAGTGCCAAATGCAATTCATTTGGACCATCCAGGAATTCATTAGAGCGGGGTCTGTTAGAGTGATGATGCACTGTATTTGAAAAGAAAAAATGCAAGAATAGAGAAGTGATTGCAAATATTATTCAGCAGATATGTAAGTAATAAAATTTAGCAGATACTGTATATAAGTAATAAAATTTACCAGATATAAAAGTAAAAATAATAAAGAACAGAAGAGTGGGAAATTAGATAATTAATCAATTAAGATTTCTAGAGTAAACGAACTGAGATTCAAATAATTAATCAAATGGAATACAAATAATTAGCTAAGTTAAGAATTATGTACATTATTATTGTAATATAGTGATACCTCGGTTTAAGAGTTTAATCTGTTCCTGGAGACAGCTCATAACCCAAAGCTTATTTCCCCATAAAAAATAATGGGAAATGAATTAATCCGTTCCAGACTACCCAAAAACATCACTTCAAACTAAATTGTATACTTAATTCAACTAAATCTACACTACAAAACTATATTCAAGTTATTACTTACCATTGGTGATGAATGCTGTAGGCGTATGGATGATGGTGAGGAGGGGAGAGGAGGAGAGGAGTTGTTATAATGGAAGGGGACTCCCCTTCCAAACAGTACAGTAAATACTGAGCTAGAGAAAGTCCATCTTTGGCTAACTGCCAACAAACTCACCCTTAACATTGACAAAACGTTTTATATTCTGTTTGGCAATAAATCCTCTAATCAGATAAATCTCAAAATAAACAATACCCAAATTTGTAACAAATTAGATGGTAAATTCCTTGGCGTTCTCATCGACCACAAGCTGAATTTCCAGGGACACATTCTAAATATATCAAAAAAAGTTTCAAAAACTGTTGGCATTCTTTCTAAGATCAGATATTATGTACCCCGCCCTGCCCTGGTTACTCTCTATTACTCCCTCATCTATCCATACCTCAACTATGGTATTTGTGCTTGGGGTTCTACTACCCAAAATCCTTTACGTCCTCTAATTACCCAACACAAAGCTGCTATTAGGACAATATCCAACTCTGGCCCCAGACATCACTCGGTACCCTTACTCAATTCTCTGAATATGTTAGATATTAAGTCACTGCACATTCTCTCTTGTGTATTATACATATATAAAACGCTGAACTGTAATGCCAATCCTGACCTCAAAAGCTTCATTGAAGGTTGTAACAGAACCCATGAGCACCACACCAGAAATAAATACAGTTTTGATATTTCTAGAGTACGACTTAATCAAACTAGAAATGCTCTACAAATCAAGGGACCCAGAATGTGGAATGACCTTCCCAACCATGTTAAAGACTGTACCTCTCTCAACCAGTTTAAGATAAAAACTAAACACTACCTAATAAATTCCCTGTAACCTACCTCACTCCTCTATTGTCAACCCATGTCTGTTATTTTTTTTAATCAACACTGTCAACCTATTGTATTTGTGCTGCTTTTTCAGTCATGTTCCCCCTTTTTTTTATCTTTATTTGTATTTGTTCTCAACACTTTTTATTCTTTATGCTCAATTAGTATTAAGTTTTAGATATTAATGTTTTTCTTTCCCGAAACGCATTGCGTAATAGTGGCTTTAGGCATTGTATGTACTAGCTCTATCTATATATCAATCCATTAATGTAACATCACTTTTATGTATGTACCTTACCTGAATAAACATATTTATTTATATTTATTTATTTATTTATTATTTGTATTTGTTCTCAACACTTTTTATTCTTTATGCTCAATTAGTATTAAGTTCTAGATATTAATGTTTTTCTTGTCCGAAACGCGTTGCGTAATAGTGGCTTTAGGCATTGTATGTACTAGCTCTATCTATATATCAATCCATTAATGTAACATCACTTGTATGTATGTACCTTACCTGAATAAACATATTTATTTATTTATTTAGTATCAGGCAGTGAGGACCTCTCAGGGGTGCATTCTCTGGCACGTTTTGCCTGCATACTACTAGGTCCTGGTTGTGGGTCACTGCTCGATGTTCTCACAACATATCTGTCCATGGAAGCTTGTTTTTCCCATCTGCGCAAGATGTCTCTGTAGTGAGGCATCACATTGTCATTGAAAAGATTAAGGCAACGGCCTACTACAGCTTTCTCTGGGTGAGTCTTTTCAATAAAAGTTTGAATCTCTTCCCACATCTGAAACACCTTCTTAATTTCTGCAGAAGGGACATTCGCTACTGCCTCATCCTCCTCCACTGGAGAATCATCAGCTCGGTCGTCTTGCTGTTCCTTTTGAAGGGCTTGGAGTTCTTCGGTGGTTAGTTCTTCGTTGTGTTCTTCCACCAACTCCTCCACATCACCATCCAATTCCAAGCCCATTTGCCGGCCCAGAGTAACAATTTCCTCAACAATAGGAACATCATTTACAGGCTCAAACCCCACAAAGTCTTGTTCTGTCACACATTCAGGCCACAATTTTTTCCAGCCAGAGATCAGGGTTCTTTGAGTCACTTCTTGCCAGGCTTTGTCAACGAGTTTTAAAGCACTACAAATGTTAAAATGGTGTTTCCAGAACTCTTTGAGGGTGAGTTTTGTGGCTTTAGTCACTTCAAAACATTTCTGGAAAGAAAAGTACCCTTTCATAAAATTTCTTAAAATTCGCTATGATTTTCTGGTTCATAGGCTGAATTAGAGGAGTGGTGTTAGGCGGAAGGAACTTTAATGTGAAAAATTTATTGTGTCTGGGCAACAAATCATCTTCCAAGCCTGGAGGATGAGCAGGAGCATTGTCGAGGAGAAGCAGGGCCTTGAGTGGCAAATGTTTCTCCTGCAGATATTTTTCTATGACAGGGCACACCACTTCATTCACCCACTCCGTAAAAAAAATCCTAGTCACCCATGCCTTATTATTAGCCTTCCACATCACACACATTTAGGTTTTCTGCACTTTATACTGTTTGAAAACCCTTGGATTTTCAGAATGATACACTAGCAAGGGTTTAATTTTCAAATCGCCACTCGCATTTGAACACAGCACAAGCGTAAACCTATCTTTCATAGGCTTGTGTCCGGGCAATGCTTTTTCCTCCTTGGTAATGTATGTCCTCTTAGGCAATCTTTTCCAGAACAGTCCTGTTTCATCACAATTAAACACCTGTTGCGGTCGGTATCCCTCAGCCTCTGCAAACTCTTTAATTCTTCAATAAATTTCTCGGCGGCTGGTTTGTCTGAGCTGGCAGCCTCCCCATACCTCACAACACTATGAATACCGCTTCTTTTTCTAAATTTCTCAAACCATCCCTGCTTGCCTTAAAGTCTCTTTCTGCACTCGTTCCAGGGGTTTTCTTTACAAGGTCTTCATGCAATACCCTGGCTTTCTCACAAATGATGGCCTCCAAAACACTATCACCCGCTAACTCCTTGTTGTGTATCCAAATTAATAACAACTTTTCCACTTCCTCAAGTATTTGTGGTCTTTGTTTCGTGATTGTTGATACTCCTATTGCCACTTTGGCACTCATAATGTTTTTTTTCTTGGAAAGTATAGTGCATATCGTTGATGTGGATTTGTTGTACTGCCTACAAAAGTTCAACAACACGTGCACCATTTTCATGCTAACGAATGATCTCTTGCTTTTCCTCTATTGTCATCCTCACATGCGATTTCTTGCCTTGAACCTTACCACTGGCTTTCTTGGGACCCATTGCGATGTATATTATAACAAATTTTATGCTCAAATAGCAAAAACTCCGAAAATAAACGATAAATACTTGTGAAGAATTCAGGCGGGATAGTCACTGGGCGCGAGGCACTGGCAAACTGAGCGGCAATCGCCGAGCCACCACGTGATAGGTCGGCCCGTACACGTATCAACAAACTCGTATCCTGAGGCAACCCTCATAACCCGATGCAAATTTTCCGATCAAATCCTGCTCGTAACCCGAAAAACTCGTAACCAGGGACGCTCGTAAGCCGAGGTACCACTGTACATGAATATTATATGGTAATAATACAAGATGGGCAAGGATATGCAATATAAACAGGCAATACACAGGCAAAAAAAAAAAAAAAAGAGAAAGTGAGAATTAGACAATTAGATTAAGATTATGAATAAATAAATGGATTCAGATTCAAAATAATTAATAAAAAAGGAAACATAATTAATCAAATTAAAAATTCAGTAATCTCTTAAGATTGTAATACAGTAATATCATATGGTAATAAGACAAGTTGGATAAGGGTATGCAATAGAAACAAACACATATGGGCTGGAAACACTGATGTACTTAAAGCTTAAGAATCCATTAACAATACTGGAATATTAGACAACAAATAAGACTAGTAGCTAATATTAATGGGCAGATATATAAGTGAGAAATTAAATTATTAATTTTTAATTCACAAAGTAATGAATTAAAGATTCAGATAATTTGACAAATTAAGAGTTCAAGGTTTATTACATTTTGGGAAATTGAAGTGTTAGTATCAACAGATAAATGGGTAAGTTGCAAATATTGTAAGCTAAGAATATGATAACTAGACAAATTAAGCATTCAAAAAATTATTACATTTTATAAAATTGAAGTCTTTGTAGTAATAGTTATAAGAGGGTAAATTATATGTATTTAAAGCCATTTATATAAAAAAGAAGCATTTAGTAATTAATATACAAATATAAAAAAGCCAAAATTTAAATATGGTTAGGCTAGGTAAGGCCTGATCACTCATGTGTTACTCTCAGCAATGACATTGGAAGTTCGCTGACTTCCAGTTATGTCACAATCAACAAAGAAAGTTAGTAATTGTTGGACACTTTGGATTTCATGTCTTTTGCTGTTCTTTCTTAGCAATGATCGTTGCATTCCTGATGTAGCACTGCTTGATAAGGTTTGGGTTTTGTTTGTGAATATGATGCTGTCTGTAGAGGAGGATCAACGCTGCTTGGTAAGGCACTCATTAATATAATATGATGCTGTCTGTAGAGGAGGATCAACGCTGCTTGGTAAGACACTCATTATTATAATATGATGCAGTCTGTAGAGGAGGATCAACGCTGCTTGGTAAGGCACTCATTAATATAATATGATGCAGTCTGTAGAGGAGGATCAACGCTGCTTGGTAAGGCACTCATTAATATAATATGATGCAGTCTGTAGAGGAGGATCAACGCTGCTTGGTAAGACACTCATTAATATAAAGATTGGTTTTATATTTATAGCTGATTGAATGAAGTCTTACTTGTCATTGGGATAAGCTAGTTTAGTGAGCATCTGCCTGGTGCTGTGGTGATTGTTTTTATCTATTCTGATAGATTTAATAGTATCATTAAAGTTTATCTCTGATGTAATCAGTTGATGGGCTACACTTGAACAGTTTTGACCTTCTTGTTCTTCAGGCAGTTCAGTAGAGCTGATGATGAGCAAATCATGGAGTTTTTGTTAATACTGTTGTCTGGAGAGCCTGAAACACTTATAAATTCAGTACTACCTACCTAACTACATATGTTGTATTGCATATTAATGGGTTATAAGGCAGTCCAAATATGGTATAAGTATGGAATACTATAACTCTCATACTGGGTGGGGTGGATATTATGAGGGACTGGTGGCTCATAACAGTTGTCACTAACCTGTGTTGGTGAGTGTATTAATAATTATCACTTTCGCACTCCGATGTCGCTTTCCATGTGACATCCGTTTTTCTCCTGAGCCGTCTCGGATGATGTGGTCAGAATCATCTATTAAAATATTTGTTAAAAATTAAAATTTTAACTGATCAGTCTGGGTGTGGTTTCAAAATGAGCGCCTTTAGATTGCACACAATTTGATGCCAAAATGAAAGACGTCACATGAAAATTGATGACAGAACACTGGAAAGATATAAATAATTTTGTGGTGATGAGCGTCAAAAAGTGTCCAAAAGTTAAAATATTTGTTAAAATTCTATTTATTATTTTATTATTATGGGACTAGTTTTAAAATATGCGCCTTTAGATTGCATATAATTTGATACCAAAATGAAAGACATAACACGAAAATTGATGTCAGAACACTGGAAAAAATATTTAGTATTTCTTTTGATTTTGGCTATGATGAATTGTTCTAAAATTAATGGTAATTACTGTACTGTAGTGTATAGGCCGCTCCACATCTCCCTTATCCTCCCAGGTGGTCCCTCCCAATGCTCCTCTCTCTCCTAACACAACCTACCCACCCCACCCCCGCCTACACCATGCGCCTCAAGCCACAGCCATACGGGATTAATACGGTACGGCCCGCGGCCTGGCTTTCAAATCCGAACAATTCACTCGTTGTCCGGCTGACTGTCCGGATATTGTAACATAGGCAGCAAGTTATTAACTGGCCCAGATTTTCCGGCTCCTAAGGACATTTTGGCTGGATATTGAAAACTTTATCCGGTCACGATTTTGGCCGTATAAGGGGGTTTTCCGGATATTCGAATCCCGGATAATCGAGTGTCTACAGTAATTATTTTGTGTGACATGGAGTTGGAATTGAGCTGTGTTTTTATCATTCCGTAAATTTTGTGAGTACTGTATAGAATTTTTTTAATTAATTTTTTTAACTGTTTTTCTTATATTTCAGTGATGGGAACATCAGATCATGTGATGTTCCCAATTTTCTAATGGGAACATCAGATCATTTGGGAATGTATCAGATGAGGGAGTAGGGAATGGTGGAGAGGACGAGGGGATGGAGGTGGGGAGGACGAAGGGACAGGAGTGGGGGGATGGTGAGGGAGACAGAGGAGCGGGGGTAATGGTGGGAAGGACGAGGAGATGGGGTTACCTAGAGGTTACCTTGAGGTGCTTCCGGGGCTTAGCGTCCCCGCGGCCCGGTCGTCGACCAGGCCTCCTGGTTGCCGGACTGATCAACCAGGCTGTTGGACGTGGCTGCTCGCAGTCTGACGTACGAGTCACAGCCTGGTTGATCAGGTATCCTTTGGAGGTGCTTATCCAGTTCTCTCTTGAACACTGTGAGGGGTTTGCCAGTTATGCCACTTATGTGTAGTGGAAGCGCGTTGAATAGTCTCGAGCCTCTGATGTTGATAGAGTTCTCTCTCTGAGTACCTGTTGCACCTCTGCTTTTCAACGGGGGTATTCTGCACATCCTGCCATGTCTTCTGGTCTCATGTGATGTTATTTCTGTGTGCAGGTTTGGGACCAGCCCCTCTAATATTTTCCACGTGTAAATTATCATGTATCTCTCCCGCCTGTGCTCAAGGGAGTACAGTTTTAGGCTCTTTAGTCTGGGGAGTTGGGGATGGTGGGGCCGAGGGAACTGTGGAATGGAGAATAGTGGGGGAGGACAAGGGTACAGGGGAGTTGGTGATGGTGAAGAGGATGAGGGGACTGTGGAGGGGGGGAATGGTAGGGAGGATGAGTTGACGGGGGAGTGAGAGATGGTTTGGAGGACGAGGGGATGATGGAGTGGGGAATGGTTAGGACGAGGGGAAGGGGGAGTGAGGAATGGTTGGGAGGATGAGGGGACCGCGGAATGGTGGGGAGGACTGGGAGACAGGGGAAGGTTGCTGTGGCTCAACAACACACATGCGTTGCTGAGCCACAGCAACATGTGGCCAAGTACAGCTAATAAGGAATAATGTATATTGGATTAATCAGTTCCAAACCACAAAAATAAATACTGTATGGTTATACAATAATTTTAATGGAATAAATGCTAACACACTACACTTTACCTGTACTTCAGAGAGTTGATGGCATATGTGGAAACTAATGAGGAAGAGAGATGTTCTTTGGCAGGGGAGTTCCCTAACATTAAAACTTCTGGAAGTTGTGCTTCTGATGTTCTTTCTCTTTTCTGTTTCCCTCATTACACTCACTGAATGCTTTCCTTACAAGAAACTTGTCCAAGGATGATTGTTTTTGCCTGTGCATTAAAATGTTTTTAAAGTGAGACATAGCATTGTCATTCAACAGATTTGTAACACAGTTTTTCAAGGTGATAATTTCAAGAAAAGGTTGGCACTTTCCCTCATTTTGCACACATTTCTTTTAATAGAGAACTAGATTTAGGCATACCAAACTCTGTAACAAGAGCTGACACTCAGGTACCACTCTCATATTTAGCTGTGAGTTCTTTCTTCATCTGTATCGTGATTCTAACCATTTTTCTTTTTGCTAGGCTCATATCACAAACTTTCATAGATGACATGGGGACTTATTTACAATAAGAATATAAAAAATATCCAAGAGAAAAGTGTAGTAGGTTGTGCACTGACCAACAGCTATGGTGAAACTGATGCATCAGGGACCCGTGTTTACATCTGAATGCCGAGCAAACAGACGAATACCAAACATGAACACAGCGCCTGAATACCGAAAAGTGCGTATTATTAGCAGTGCAAATACCGAGGCTCCTCTGTACAAAGAAATTGTAATATTGCTTTTTGTTGTAAATTCTTCTAGCTTAACCAAATATTTTTTTCCACAGGATAACAACTCAGGAATGTTCAGTGTGTTTTAACAATTATGATGACAATCAGCTACGGCCTCGCACACTGCCTTGCGGACACACATTCTGCTCCCAGTGTATTGACAATGCTATCAAGAATGGTCAGGTGACCTGCCCCAGGTGCCATGCCCAGCATGCTGCCACAGCTGCTACTCAGTTCTCAATTAATTATGGTATGGAGGCCCTTATCAGAAAACTAAAAGGTATCGAGGTTGTACCAGGAAAACCCATTAAAGCTCCTGCAAGAGGCATCAGTAAGACGTTACGTTCCCTGGTGCAGGAGCAGAAGAGCATCATCAGCAGCCTCATTACTAGCTGGGGGAGTACCGGGGGCAGCTGGGGGACTGGAAGACTCACCACCTCCAGCTCCAGGACAGACTCTATGCTCTGGTAGAGCAGAACAAGTCAGCAATGAAGCTCTTGGAACTGGAGGATACGAGTGTGATGGATATGACAACACAAGGAGAGGAAGGGAAGACTAAGCTGCAGGTCATGGTGGGGAGCCTCGACACAGTCAACACAGCCCAGGAGGTTGGCACAACCATAGACACAGCTGATGAGTGCAAGATGAAGGTAGAAGATTGGCTTCAGAAGTGCCAGAAACTCTTCCCAGATGTCAAGACTGTCCACACCTCAGTGAAGGTACGCTGCTGAAGGTCACATTGTTCTCACCCAACTGAGTGTAGTTTTGCCTCTATATAAACACTTTTGACATGGACACACATCAAGATGAGAGTTGACTTTATATATGGGAAACTTTCTGCTCTAATGCCTGAAACATTTTTATTAATAAAGTCAATTGTAATCTTGGTGTTTCTCTACACTGTGGTCAGTGTAGAGACACATTACTTATATTGTCAAATTACTTTACTCAGTCTGATGCTTCATTATAGTCCAGTTACTTTATTCAGTGCCTGATACTTCATTAAAGTCCAGTTACTTTACTCAGAGCCTGATGCTTCATTATAGTCCTGTTACTTTATTCAGAGCCTGATGCTTCATTATAGTCCAGGTTCCACATTAATGTTTGTGTTGGTAATGACAGGTGCAGGAGACCATCAGGGAGGCCCTGGAGATGATGACCACAGAGACAGGTGCCACAGCTGACCCCGTACACCTGGGAGACTCAGCCTCCACCATTAATGTTTGTGTTGGTAATGACAGGTGCAGGAGACCATCAGGGCGGCCCTGGAGATGATGACCACAGAGACAGGTGCCACAGCTGACCCCGTACACCTGGGAGACTCAGCCTCCACCATTAATGTTTGTGTTGGTAATGACAGGTGCAGGAGACCATCAGGGAGGCCCTGGAGATGACGACCACAGAGACAGGTGCCACAGCTGACCCCGTACACCTGGGAGACTCAGCCTCCACCATTAATGTTTGTGTTGGTAATGACAGGTGCAGGAGACCATCAGGGAGGCCCTGGAGATGATAACCACAGAGACAGGTGCCACAGCTGACCCCGTACACCTGGGAGACTCAGCCTCCACCATTAATGTTTGTGTTGGTAATGACAGGTGCAGGAGACCACCAGGGAGGCCCTGGAGATGACGACCACAGAGACAGGTGCCACAGCTGACCCCGTACACCTGGGAGACTCAGCCTCCACCATTAATGTTTGTGTTGGTAATGACAGGTGCAGGAGACCATCAGGGAGGCCCTGGATATGATGACCACAGAGACAGGTGCCACAGCTGACCCTGTACACCTGGGAGACTCAGCCTCCAGCATCATGAATAAAGTTCAGGAAATCACTGGACAGATCCCCCAAAAGCAATTAACAGTAAGTTTCTGATTTCCTCTCATAGGTCATATCACAAGATATTGAGTTGCGTTTTGAGGAGAGGAAGCCTGTTCTTAGGTTTATCGAGGTTCCCCAAGGTCAACTACTGACTTTCCTTAACATACAATGCACAATAGTTGCCTAACTCCTGGATAAATATTTACTGGTAGGTGAACAGAGGCAACAGGTGAAAGGAAACATGTGAACCATTTCTGTCCTGCATGGTGATTAAACCTGTGATCCTCTGTTGAACCCGGGATCCTGACTCCCTCACAAAGACGCAGAGAGTCAGCCAGTAGAGGGGGGCTGGAGCTACAGGTCCAGCACCAATCCCCTGCCAGTAGAGGGGGGCTGGAGCTACAGGTCCAGCACCAACCCCCTGCCAGTAGAGGGGGGCTGGAGCTACTGGTCCAACACCAACCCCCTGCCAGTAGAGGGGGGCTGGAGCTACTGGTCCAGCACCAACCCCCTGCCAGTAAAGGGGGGCTGGAGCTACTGGTCCAGCACCAACCCCCTGCCAGTAGAGGGGCGCTGGAGCTACTGTTCCAGCACCAACCCCCACTGCCAGTAGAGGGGGGCTGGAGATACAGGTCCAGCACCAACCCCCCCCTGCCAGTAAAGGGAGGGCTGGAGCTACAGGTCCAGCACCAACCCCCTGCCAGTAGAGGGAGGGGGGGCTGGAGCTACAGGTCCAGCACCAACCCAATGCCGGTAGAGGGGGGGCTTGAGCTACAGGTCCAGCACCAACCCCCCCCCCCCTGCCAGTAGAGGAGGACTGGAGCTACAGGTCCAGCATCAAACCCCTTGCCAGTAGAGGGGGGCTGGAGCTACAGGTCCAGAACCAACCCCCTGCCAGTAGAGGGGGACTGGAGCTACAGGTCCAGCACCAGCCTCCTGCCAGTAGAGGTGGGGCTGGAGCTACAGGTCCAGAACCAACCCCCTGCCAGTAGAGGGGGGCTGGAGCTACAGGTCCAGCACCAGCCTCCTGCCAGTAGAGGTGGGGCTGGAGCTACAGGTCCAGAACCAACCCCCTGCCAGTAGAGGGGGGGGGGCTGGAGCTACAGGTCCAGAACCAAGCCACTGCCAGTAGGGGAGGGCTGGAGCTACAGGTCCAGAACCCACCCCCTGCCAGTAGAGGGGGGTCTGGAGCTATAGATCCAGGAGCAACCCCCTGCCAGTAGAGGTGGGCTGGAGCTGCAGGTCCAGCCCCAACCCCCTGCCAGTAGAGGGGGGCTGGAGCTATAGGTCCAGCACCAACCCCCCAGCCTTCATACTCAGACCATAAGCTCATTGAAGTGCGAACTGGCATAAATTACGGTAGTAGATCTAAGAGACCCAACATGCGAGAAGGAATATTCAATCAATTCAATTTCAACAATAGGAGGATTGACTCAGATCAACCCCCCCATACTTTATACTCAGACCATAAGCTCATTGAAGTGCGAACTAGCATAAATAACGGTAGTAGGTCTAAGATACCCAACAAGCGAGAAGGAATATTCAATCAATTCAATTTCAACAATAGGAGGATTGACTGGGAGAAAATAAATGTAGATCTTGCAACCATTCAATGGGAGACGGTCTTAAGCGACAAAACTCCAACACGGAGTAGCTCAACTGACAGCTGAAGCTTACAAGGTCTGCTTGAAGCACGTACCTGTGAGGAGGGGCAGAAAGAGGACCACTCTAGAAAGAGAATGCAGATGACTGTACAGGAGAAGGAAAAGAATAACGGAAATGCTTCGGCAGACACAACTATCACAAGCAAGGAAAATAAGCCTAAGCAGGGAGATCGAAGAAGTAGAACAAACGTTGAAGCGATCATATAAGTCTGAGGAAATGGAATTGGAACAGAAAGCTATACAAGAGATATGGAAAAATCCGAAATATTTTTTCACATACGCAAAATCAAAATCCAAAACATCGACCAGTATTGGACCGTTAATTACAAATGAAGGTACGTACACAGAGGACAACAAAGAGATTAGTGAAATTCTAAGAGGCCAGTATGAGGCTATGTTTAGCACACCAATAAACAACATGAAAGTTGATGACCCAGACAGCTTCTTTATGAATGACATTCAAGCTGCAGATAATATAACGGATATTATCACAAACTCGGAAGACTTTGAAAGAGAAATTGACAATATGCCTATGTACTCAGCTCCTGGGCCTGACTCATGGAATTCAATATTCATAAAGAAATGTAAAGTACCAGTAGCGAGAGCACTCAGCGTAATATGGAGAAAGAGCCTGGATACAGGGGAGATACCAGCAGCACTTAAATCTGCAGATATAGCTCAGTTGCACAAGGGGGGGAGTAAAGCCTTGGCAAAAAATTATAGGCCAGTTGCACTAACATCACACATAATAAAAGTGTTTGAAAGAGTGATTAGGAATCAAATTTCTAGTTTTATGGAAAACAATGAATTGCACAATCCAGGACAACATGGATTTAGAGCGGGAAGATCCTGTCTGTCACAGTTACTCAACCACTATGACAAAATCACAGAAGCCCTAGAAGAAAAGCAAAATGCAGATGTTATATACACAGACTTTGCAAAGGCGTTCGACAAATGTGACCATGGGGTGATAGCTCACAAAATGAAGTCAATAGGAATAACTGGAAAAGTAGGATGCTGGATACTCAATTTCCTGTCGAACAGAATACAAAGAGTAACAGTCAATCAGATAAAAACGAGTCCAAGCGATATTAAAAGCTCTGTATCTCAAGGTACATTCCTTGCACAGCCACTTTTCCTTATTCTCATATCTGATATAGACAAAAATACACGTCACAGCTTCGTGTTGTCCTTTGCAGATGACACAAAAATCAGCATGAAAATTACCTCTGCTGAAGACATTGAAAAACTACAAGCAGATGTTAACAAAGTTTTCGATTGAGCAGCAGAAAATAACACGATGTTTAACAGTGATAAATTTCAGGTAATCAGGTACGGCAAAAATGAGGATCTGAAACATAATACAGGGTACAAAACACAATCGAATCTTCCCATAGTAGAAAAACAGCATGTCAAGGATTTGGGAGTAATGATGTCCGACGATCTAACGTTTAGGGAACATAACCAAGCAAATATCGCATCAGCCAGAAAAATGATCAGATGGATTACGACAACTTTCAAATCCAGGAATCCCATCACAATGGTTGTACTCTTCAAATCACTTGTGTTTTCCCGTCTTGAGTACTGCTCCCCCCTCCCCGCTCAGCTCGTTGTCGCCGTGTGGGGGCTTCGTGGGCGGCTGCCGGAGTGTGATGCTCCTTAGGACAGTCCTCTGTCCTTTTCTGGCCTTGTGCTCCTGCTGCCGTCCTCTCCAATTCTGCTGGGCACCTTTTCCTTTTCCTTCTGTTTCGTTTTTCTCCCCCCTCTTCTCCTATCTGCTTGCTGTTTCCTGCCGACCTTTTGCTCGTTCTGGTTCTTCCATGGACTTCTTCTATTTTGCTGCCCGGGTGCTTGAGGAGGCATACTCATGCACCCGTAGAACTGCAGTACCCGACGTCGAGAGCGAGGGGAACCTTTTATTGTCAATCCCCACTTCGTCACTGAACCCGATCTCGACGGACTGTCGGTTTCTTAAGGTGGCGTTTGTGGGGCGTATATTCACGACGCACCCCTAGGAGGCCCCGACAAGATCGGCGATAGCTTCTTGTTGGGTGTCCTGCCTCTAATTGTGGCTCCATGGAGGGTGTGGGGGCACATTCGTGAGTGAATTCTTCTTTTCGTCAAGATGATAACCCCTGTTTCGGCTGCTTCTGGCTTACCTTCTCAGGCTCGTGGGGTGGGCGACCAAGCCCCCGAGTCGGTCCGTATTGGAAGACCGGGCTCTGTAGCCTCCGCTGCATTGGGCCCCGACCTTGCTCCTCCTTTGGCCTCTCTGACTCCTTCCCCTGGCTCCCCTCCCTCCTCTGTGGTTGGGTCGAGCCCCAAGCCCCCAGTGGTGATTACCTCGTCCCCTGGCGCGGCTCCTTCTCTAGTTGTAACTACTGCGCCTTTTAACCCCTCTCTCTCTGGGGGTTCTCACCGCCGTCCTCGTCACGGCCGCCCTCGCTCGATTCCTTCCAGTTCTGCTACCTATCAAGCCTTGTTTGGTCCCGCTTCGTGGGCCAAATATTTTGATCTCCTCCCTCTTGATTCTGCGCCTCCTGACGATTTCTCCCTTCATCGACATCTCATTGATTCCGTGGATGCCTCCTTTACTTTCAACCCCACTCGTCTCGGTACACGTGTCGTTGCTGTTCCTTCTCAGGATGCTGCTTCCCGCTTGGCTGCCTTATCCTGCCTTGGCGAGACCCCCGTTCGGGTCTCGAAGAACGCTCAGTTGAATGCCAGTGTTGGCACTATTTTGCTCCCGCCCCATGTTGCAACCGGTGTTCGGGACCTGCGCGACTGCCACGACGATATTCGACATATCCTCGCTGCCCAGGGCCATTCTATTCTCCAGGTGGACACGTTTACTCGTCCCCCTCGTGGTAGTCGCCGTCAACCCCTCCGGGTTGTGAAGATTACCTTTGATGGTAGGACCCTTCCACCCTCTGTCATTCTTGCTGGTGCCAGGTGCTCTGTCCAGGAGTACATTCCTTCTCCTCGGCTCTGCAACAAGTGCTGGAGGTTTGGGCATGGTGCCCTCCGCTGCTCCGGGACTGTCTCTCTCTGTCCTTTGTGTGGTGGCGAAGGTCACTCTAAGTCGGAGTGCACTTCTCCCCAGGCTCGTTGCCTCAACTGCGGTGAGGCCCATCCTACCTTCTCCCGTGCGTGTGTCCATTACAAGCTTGAGGCAGCCGTCCTCAACCTGAAGCACCGGGAGCGTTTATCTTTTCCTGAGGTGAGGCGCCAGGTTCGCCGGCTCCCGCCTTATGCTAATATCTCTTATGCTCGCGTGTTGCACTCTTCCTCTCCTCGTCTTTCCCGCCTTCCTCAGACTCACAACCGTTTCCGGGCCTTGGACCCTGATGCGCCCACTGCCCCCTCCTCTGTTCCTTTGGGTTCTCTCCCGAAGGATCCTCCTCCTGGTCCTCTGTCTGGGATTCCCCTTCCTTCTACCCGGTCTGTCGTGTCTTCTGTGTCTTCTTCCTCGTCCCCCTCCGATCCTCCTTCCCATCCTCTTCCTCCATCTATCGGCTCTCCCCACCGCCTGTCGGTGCGGGCGGATGTCCATCGCTCTCCTAACGGCCGTCGTGTGTGCTTTCGTTCGGCTTCTCCTGTTGAGACACTGGAATCCGTTGCCCGGTACGTAGTTGCTGGGACACCGGTCTCTTTAAGTCAAAAGCGTAAGCCTGGCTCCTCTCCTTCCTCTTCCCCGGCGGGTAAGAAGGCTTCGCTTTCTTCCTCAGCTCCTCCTTCTGGCTCTGTTGCTCCTTCCCCTCCCGTTTCAGTGCTTGCGCCCCCTGTTCCTGCTATGGAGGTTTCTTTGGCCCCTGCTTCCCTTTCGGTTGCTGCTCTTGCTGGGGTGCGCTCCCCTCTTTCTACTCCCCCTCCTCCTGCTGCTGTCCTTGACGGCTCCTCTCCATTGTCTCCTCCTCTTCCTCCTCCTCCAGACCCTGCCCGCCCACCTCTGCTCTGTTCTCCCGTTTCCTTCCCTCCGTCTTTGCTCAGTTTACCCATGCCCCCTAACCCTGATTTTGCTGACCCTGATCCCGACCCTGATATTCTTTAACGTGCTCTGTTGCTCTTTCGCCTTTGTTTCTTCCTTGTTCTCTGTTTTTGTCCTTTCTCTTCTCGTCGTTGTCCATTCTTCAATGGAACGTTCGAGGTTATTACGCCAATTTCCTCGAACTCCAACTTCTGATTTCGCGGTTTTCGCCCCTTTGTGTCTGTCTCCAGGAGCCAATGCTTGGTGCTCGTCCTGGTCGTTTTCGTGGCTATTCCTTTCTCTCCCCCCCCCCCAGCCATTGCTGGGGCTTCTAATTCTTCTGCTCTCTTGATTCGGGCTGATGTTCCCTTTGTTCCTTTACTTTTTCCTTCACCTCTCCATTGTTCTGCTGCTCGTATCTTTGTGGGGAAATGGTACACAGTTTGTTCCATTTATCTCCCCCCGAGTGTCCCGCTCTCTCTTCCTGATTTGAAACACCTCCTGGACTCCTTGCCGGAGCCTGTGCTCCTGCTGGGTGACTTCAATTGTCGTCATTCTCTTTGGGGTGACGTTCTGACGAATACCCGGGGTCGCCTCCTTGAGCCGTTTCTCCTCTCTTCTTCCCTGTCTCTTCTGAATTCTGGTGAGCCCACTCATTTGGACTCTCGGACTCGCACCCTTTCTTGTCTTGATCTTTCTCTCTGCTCTTCTTCTCTTTACTTAGATTTCACGTGGCAGGTTCTTGATGACCTCCATGGAAGTGATCATTTCCCCATCCTTGTTTCCTTTTTCTCTTTTCGCCCTTCCCTCTCTTTCCCTAGGTGGCAGTTTGCTAAGGCAGACTGGACCCTATTTACCCTCAGTGCTGCTCTCCCTGACCTCTCCCTTCTGCCTCTCTCTCGCGCTCTCCTCCTTTTTCATGACACTGTCTTCAACGCTGCCCTCCGCTCTATTCCTCGCTCTTCCTCTCGGGGTCCACGGAAGTGCGTTCCCTGGTGGAATGCGGACTGTGCTCGGGCTGTCCGCTGTAAGTGTGCAGCTTGGAAGAGGCACCGCCGTAGGCAGACGACCGATTCTTTTCTTTTCTTTCGGAAAGCGAGTGCGGTGGCCCGTAGGGCCATCCGTACGGCTAAACGTGAATGTTGGGCATCTTATGTCTCAACAATTACGTCCGAGACCCCTCTGGCCCAGATCTGTAAGCGTATCCGCTAGCGGGTAAGTTCGTTCCCGATGTTTCACCGGTCCTTCACCTCCATGATACTCTTGTGGCGGACCCGTTGCAGGTCGCTTCCGAACTGGGTTCCCACTTTTCTTCTGTTAGCTCTGGTCATCATCTTCCCCAATCTTTCCTTCTTCGTAAACCTGTCTTTGAGTCTCGTCCTTTAGATTTCTGCACTCATCTTCAGCTTCCCTATAATGATCCCTTCTCTCTCTCTGAACTTCGATCTGCCCTGGCCCTCTGCGGTTCTACGGCGGCGGGCTCAGATGGTATTCATTATGAGATGCTTCGCCATCTCCCTCCGAGCACGTCTCAGTATTTACTGAGTCTGTATAATCGGATCTGGGAGTCGTCGTCAGTCCCTGAGGACTGGCTCGATGCTGTTGTCCTTCCTGTTCGCAAACCGGGGTGTCTGGGTACTTCCCCTAAGGACTTTCGCCCTATTGCTCTCACAAGTTGTGTCTGCAAACTCTTTGAACGTATGGTTAACGTTCGTCTGATGTGGTTCCTGGAACACCATCACCTCCTCTCCCCTTCTCAATTTGGTTTCCGCAAGTGCCGCAGCACGACAGATGTCCTGGTGAACTTGGAGGTCTATATTCGTACTGCTTTTGCTTCGAAGACCTCCGTTGTTGCCGTCCTTTTTGACCTAGAAAAGGCTTACGACACCACTTGGCGTTATCATATCCTATCTCAACTTCATTCTTTTGGCCTTCGTGGTCTTCTCCCTCTCTTTCTCCGCAGCTTCCTCTCTCGTCGTTCCTTTCGGGTGCGCCTTGGTACCGCTCTCTCTCCCTCTTTTCAGCAATACGAAGGTGTGCCCCAGGGTAGTGTTCTGAGAACTACTCTTTTTCTTGTTGCCCTCAATGGTCTTCTTTCCTCTCTTCCTTCTGGTGTCTTCTCCGCTCTCTATGTCGATGATCTTACCCTTTGTTGTCAGGGTGATGATTCGCCTCTCCTTCAACGCCGGCTTCAACTTGCAATTGATGCCATGTCGTCTTGGGCCACAGGTCATGGCTTCAAGTTCTCTACTTCTAAGACTTGTGCCATGACTTTTACGCGGAAACGGGTTGTTCTTCGTCCCTCTTTGTCACTTTATGGTCATCCCCTTGAATACAAAGATTCCGCGAAGCTTTTGGGGTTATTCCTTGACACTCGTTTGTCTTGGTCTCCCCATATCTCTTACCTCCGTGTTGAGTGCTCTAAGGCCCTTACCCTCCTTCGGGTCTTGTCCCATACTTCTTGGGGGGCGGATAGGCGCACTCTCCTTGCTTTACATTCCTCTCTCGTCCTGTCTAAGCTCGATTATGGTTGCCCTGCTTACTCGTCTGCTTCTCCTTCTACTCTTCGCTGTCTTGATGCTTTGCACCATACTGGGTTGCGCCTCAGTTCTGGTGCCTTTCGTTCGACTCCCATCCTTAGCTTATATGTTGACACTGGCTTCCTGTCTCTCCAGGACCGCCGTGATCGCTACTGTCTTCGCTATCTTGCGCGGTCCTTGCAACATCCTTCCTCTCGCCTCTGTCGTGCTTTAACTTTTACCCCTCCTGCGGTTCCTGTTCCTCTTCACCACCTCCCTCTTTCTGTCCGGTTATCTCGCCTACAGGATTCTCTCTCCGTTTGTATTTCTGATGTTTCTCCTCGTGTTGTTCCTTCTTTGCCCCCGTGGAGGGTCCCTCTTCCGCGGTTTTGTACTTCCTTGACTCGTATCACTAAAGCTTTTACCCCTCCTACGGTTCTAAAACGCCTTTTCCTCGAGCACTTTTCTTCTCACTCCCGCTCCGTTTCTGTCTTCACCGATGGGTCTAAGTCAGCGGACGGTGTTGGCTACTCTGTTGTTTTTCCTGATCGCACTTATATGTGTCGCTTGCCTCCGGAGACTAGCATCTTTACAGCAGAACTTTATGCTATTCTCTATGCTCTTCGTCTCCTGCTTTCTCGTTGTCAGTCTTCCTTTGTGGTTGTTGTTGACTCTCGTAGTTCCCTCATGGCTCTCGGGTCCTTTAATCCGGTTCATCCAGTAGTTGTCGAGATCCAGCATTGGCTGTTTCTCGTTCACAGTAAATTTAAGTCGGTTGAGTTTTGTTGGGTTCCCAGCCATATTGGTGTGTCTTTAAATGAGCATGCGGATGCTGCCACTAAGGAAGCTGTCCGCTCTTGTCCCATCTCTCATAAAGGCATTCTCTATTCCGACTTTTACCCAGTTATCCATTCCTCAGTCCTTACCCGTTGGCAGGCTTCTTGGTTGTCTGTTACTGGTAACAAGCTACGTACTCTTAAATGTTGTGTTTCCTCGTGGCCGTCCTCCTTCCACCGTAACCGGCGGTGGGAAACAGCTCTGGCGAGGTTGCGTATTGGCCATACTCGCTTAACCCATGGTCACTTGATGGAGCGCCGCCCTGCTCCTTATTGCCCTAGTTGCATTGTCCCTCTTACGGTCGTGCATGTCCTTCTTGAATGTCCTGACTTCCAGGACGAGCGTGTGTCTTGCTTTCCGACCGCCCCTCGCGGTCACCTGTCCCTCGATAGAATTCTTGGTGACTCGGATACTTTTGATATCGTTCGCCTTATGCGTTTTTGTTCTCGTATTGGCATCCTTGGTGATATTTAGCGCCCTCTGATTATTTTGCGTATTTAATGGTGCTACATAGCCTTCCCGGTTTGGTGCCTTTTTTTGATAATTACTTACTTACTTGAGTACTGCTCAGTTCTCACTTTCCCCTGCTAGTTAAGTGGGGCTGGAGCTACAGGTTCAGCACCAACCCCCTGTCATTAGAGGAGGGCTAAAGCTACAGGTCCAGCACCATCCCCCTGCCAGTTGAGGGGGGCTAAAGCTACAGGTCCAGCACCAACCCCCTGCCAGTAGAGGGGAGGGGCTGGAGCTACAGGTTCTGCACCAACCCCCTGCCAGTAGAGGGGGCTGGAACTACAGGTCCAGCACCATCCCCCCTGCCAGTAGAAGGGGGCTGGAGCTACAGGTCCAGCACCAACCCCCTGCCAGTAGAGGGGGGGGGGGCTGGAGCTACAGGTCCAGCACCAACCCCCTGCCAGTAGAGAGGGGCTGGAGCTACAGGTCCAGCACCAACCCCCTGCCAGTAGAGAGGGGCTGGAGCTACAGGTCCAGCACCAACCCCCTGCCAGTAAAGAAGGGATAGAGCTACAGGTCCAGCACCAACCCCCTGCCATTAGAGGGGGGCTAAAGCTACAGGTCCAGCACCAACCCCCCTGCCAGTAGAGGGCGGAGGGCCTGGAGCTACAGGCCCAGCACCAACCCCCTGCCAGTAGAGGGGGCCTGGAGCTACAGGCCCAGCACCAACCCCCCTGCCAGTAGAGGGGGGCTGGAGCTACAGGTCCAGCACCAACCCCCTTCCAGTAGAGGGGGGCTGGAGCTACAGGTTCAGCACCAACCCCCCTACCAGTAGAGGGGGCCTGGAGCTACAGCTCCAGCACCATCCCCGTATCAGTAGAGGGGGGCTGGAGCTACAGGCCCAGCCCCAACCCTCTGCCATTAGAGGAGGGCTGAAGCTACAGGTCCAGCCCCAACTCCGTGCCATTAGAGGAGGGCTGAAGCTACAGGTCCAGCACCAACCCCTTGATATTAGAGGGGGGCTGACACTGACCACAGGTGACAATGGGGCTGGCACTGTCCACAGTTGATAATGGGGCTGACACCGTTACAGGTGATAATAGGGCTGACACTGTCCACAGGTGATAATGGCGCTGACACTGACCACAGCTGATAATGGGGCTGACACTGACCACAGGTGATAATGGGGCTGACACTGTCCACAGGTGATAAAGGGCTGACACTGACAACAGGTGATAATGAGGCTGACACTGTCCACAGCTGATAATGGGGCTGACACCGTTACAGGTGATTATGGGGCTGACACTGTCCACAGGTGATAATGGAGCTTACTCTGATAACAGATGATAATGGGGCTGACACTGACCACAGGTGATTATGGGGCTGACACTGTCCACAGGTGATAAAGGGCTGACACTATCCACAGGTAATAATGGGGCTGACACTGTCCACAGGTGATAATGGGGCTGACACTGAACACAGGTGATAATGGGGCTGACACTGTCCGCAGGTGATAATGGGGCTGACACTGTCCACAGGTTGAGGACCTCCGCAGGATGAGGGAGCCCGTCAAGAGGCTGGTGGAGGCTGGCCGGGTGGTGGCCGTCCAGGAAGACCAAGATGGCCGCCGCTCCGCCAGGATAACTCTACAAGACGGACAGCTGTACCTCCACCCACTCCTGCGTCAGCCCACGCCCGCCCACGCCCACACCCTCCAGTTTACTTTATTACACCCACTAGTCTTACTGACATTACTGACATACTGAGTTTTCATAACTAATATGATAACATTTTGTTATGCAGTTATCAGCATGATTTGTTTCATTTTCTGCAGGAGAGTGAGGTTGTGGGCGTGCTGGATCCCTCCTGCACCCTGGCGTTCCTTGACCTCGGGTGGGCGGGGTCAACAAGAGGGCGGGTCACCATCCGGCTGACCCCTGACACTCCGATGGCCAGACAGTTTGTGTTGTTGTGTACGGGCCAGCGGGGCCACACCTACCGCAACACTAAACTGTTGGAGGTGAGGAGCAGGGGTGAGCCGTGGGAGCGTGTGGTAGGTAGAAGCTACAGGAGTAATGATGGTGAGAGAGGAGCGCCACTGCTGCCTGACATCCAGGAGCAGTACCGGGAGTCAGGCCGGGCAGGAGCTGTGTTGGCCAGTTGGGGGCTGGAGGGTCGCAGGAGTGCCCAGTTCGCCATCACCACCAGGGACCGCCAGGATGGTTACCAGTGGTCAGGTGTCTTCGGTGATGTGGAGAGCGGCCTGGATGTGGTGAGGGCAGCAGTCAACCACAGTGACATTATGGAGGTGACTGTGGTGGACTGTGGTGTTGTGCTCCCACTCTAGTTCACTGTACCACCTCCATCACTACTGTGGTGTTGTGCTACCACTCTGTTTCACTGTACCATCACCATCACTACTGTGGTGTTGTGCTCTCACTCTAGCTCACTGTACCATCGCTACTGTGGTATTGTGCTGCCACTCTAGTTCATTGTACCATCCCTATCACTACTGTGTTGTTGTGCTGCCACTCTAGTTCACTGTACCACCACCATCACTACTGTGGTGTTGTGCTGCCACTCTAGTTCACTGTACCATCACCATCACTACTGTGGTGTTGTGCTGCCACTCTAGTTCACTGTACCATCACCATCACTACTGTGGTGTTGTGCTGCCACTCCAGTTCACTGTACCATCACCATCACTACTGTGGTGTTGTGCGGCCACTCTGGTTCACTGTACCATCGCTACTGTGGTGTTGTGCGGCCACTCTGGTTCACTGTACCATCACCATCACTACTGTGGTGTTGTGCTGCCACTCTAGTTCACTGTATCATCACTACTGTGGTGTTGTGCTGCCACTCTGGTTCACTGTACCATCACCATCACTACTGTGGTGTTGTGCTGCCACTCTAGTTCACTGTACCACCACCTTCACTACTGTGGTGTTGTGCTGCCACTCTAGTTCACTGTACCATCACCATCACTACTGTGGTGTTGTGCTGCCACTCTAGTTCACTGTACCACCACCATCACTACTGTGGTGTTGTGCTGCCACTCTAGTTCACTGTACCACCACCATCACTACTGTGGTGTTGTGCTGCCACTCTAGTTCACTGTACCACCACCATCACTACTGTGGTGTTGTGCTGCCACTCTAGTTCACTGTACCACCACCATCACTACTGTGGTGTTGTGCTGCCACTCTAGTTCACTGTACCACCACCATCACTACTGTGGTGTTGTGCTGCCACTCTAGTTCACTGTACCATCACTACTGTGGTGTTGTGCTGTCACTCTAGTTCACTGTACCACCACCATCACTACTGTGGTGTTGTGCTGTCACTCTAGTTCACTGTACCACCACCATCACTACTGTGGTGTTGTGCTGCCACTCTAGTTCACTGTACCATCACTACTGTGGTGTTGTGCTGCCACTCTAGTTCACTGTACCATCACCATCACTACTGTGGTGTTGTGCTGCCACTCTAGTTCACTGTACCATCACCATCACCACTGTGGTGTTGTGCTGCTACTCTAGTTCACTTTACCACCACCATCATCACTACTGTTGTATTGTGCTGACACTCTAGTTCACTGTACCATCACCATCACTACTGTGGTGTTGTGCTGCCACTCTAGTTCACTGTACCTCTACCATCACCATCACTCCTGCATCACCATGGACAGTGTGTTTTGATGCCAATGTAATTTAAGGACACACCTTTATCACTATATCATTATAACTTCACTATCTTTGGTATTTAACACTTTGGTATTTATACTTTGGTATCATATACCTGACAATCACGGCTGTATCACCATCAGTGCTTTATCTTCCCAGTACTGTAACCTATCATTGTTGTATCTCTATAGCTTCACTATCACCTCTATATATCACCATCACCTTAGTGCCCGCACTTGGGGTCATATACTGACCATGTTGAGTAACAAATTGTTGGTGTCACTATATGACAGCTGTTGTCACTGTTATATCACCAACAGCTCACTATCACATAACACTGTCACTGTTACGCCAACATCATTTCACTTTCTCTGCATTATCACCTCACAGTGATAGATTTCCTCCTTACATTTACTAATATATCACTATCACTGCTACAGCACCACTGCTGCACCATCACTGCTATATCACCATCACCTCACCATCACTGTCATATCACTATTACCTCAGTATCACTGCTGTATCACCACTATACTATCACAGCTATATTACCATCACCTCACTATCGCTGTCATATAACCACCTCAGTATCACTATCACACTATCTTTATTAAATTACTATCACTGCTATATCACCATCACCTCACAATCACTCAGGTGTGTTGTGATATTACCATCCTGGCCCATGGTGTGTTGTGATATTACCATACTGGACCATGGTGTGTTGTGATATTACCATACTGGTCCATTGTGTGTTGTGATATTACCATACTGTTACCATACTGGACCATGGTGTGTTGTGATATTACCATACTGGTCCATGGTGTGTTGTGATATTACCATACTGGTCCATGGTGTGTTGTGATATTACCATACTGGACCATGGTGTGTTGTGATATTACCATACTGGTCCATTGTGTGTTGTGATATTACCATACTGTTACCATACTGGACCATGGTGTGTTGTGATATTACCATACTGGACCATGGTGTGTTGTGATATTACCATACTGGTCCATGGTGTGTTGTGATATTACCATACTGGTCCATGGTGTGTTGTGATATTACCATACTGGACCATGGTGTGTTGTGATATTACCATACTGGTCCATGGTGTGTTGTGATATTACCATACTGGTCCATGGTGTGTTGTGATATTACCATACTGGACCATAGTGTGTTGTGATATTACCATACTGGACCATGGTGTGTTGTGATATCACCATACTGGACCATAGTGTGTTGTGATATTACCATACTGGTCTATGGTGTGTTGTGATATTACCATACTGGACCATGGTGTGTTGTGATATTACCATACTGGACCATGGTGTGTTGTGATATTACCATACTGGACCATGGTGTGTTGTGATATTACCATACTGGTCCATGGTGTGTTGTGATATTACCATACTGGTCCATGGTGTGTTGTGTTATTACCATACTGGTCAATTTTTTTTATTGGAGTTAAAATTAACGTAGATATATGACCGAACCTAACCAACCCTACCTAACCTAACCTAACCTATCTTTATAGGTTAGGTTAGGTTAGGTAGCCGAAAAAGTTAGGTTAGGTTAGGTTAGGTAGGTTAGGTAGTCGAAAAACAATTAATTCATGAAAACTTGGTTTATTAGGCAAATCGGGCCTTGCATAGTAGGCTGAGAAGTGCGTTCTGGCTACTAGGTACGACATATATATATATATATATATATATATATATATATATATATATATATATATATATATATATATATATATATATATATATGTATCTTCCCACAACCAAACCATCGCCAGAGAAATCCTAGTAAACAACACAGAAATCATATATATATATATATATATATATATATATATATATATATATATATATATATATATATATATATATATATAAATATATATATTATTAAATATGACCGAAAAAGTAAGATTAATAATTCTAACACGAATTTTCTCAATCTTTCGTACATTTCTTTTCACTGTTGGAGGTAATTCAAAAATCAATTCTCCAAAATTCATTTTTATTTCTAGTCTAACGCGACACTTCAGCGCATTTCGTAAAACTTATTACATTTTCAAAGACTTTACACATACACAACTGAATAGAACTTACATATCTCCGATTTGTTTATATCTACATTTGAGTGAGGTGGATGGGGTGAGGTGGTATTTAATAGGGTATTAATTTCATCAACACAAGACAGAACACGAAACAATGGGTATTGAAATTAAAGTGATTGCAGATAGCCTATTGGTCCATATTTCTTCATGCTTCTATATTGGAGCGGAGTCTTGAGGTGGGTAGAATATAGTTGTGCATTAATTGGCTGTTGATTGCTAATGTTGACTTCTTAATGTGCAGTGCCTCGCAAACGTCTAGTGCCCTCGGGAGGTGGAGATATTTGAGGTGTATATATATCTCGAAGTCTCTACTTCTTTTGTAGGGTCTGATGGTGTAGTGGGTTAAGGCGTACTAGTTATGGCAGCTACTGGAAGGTAGTTGTGCTTTCTGGGTTCGAGGCCCACTGGTGAGTGTTGTCCAAAGATTGTTAATCTTCACTTGTCGTTTATGCAAGTATAGGCTTATATATATATATATATATATATATATATATATATATATATATATATATATATATTAGCATATTTTTTATATATATATATTGGTATATTTTGGAAGTATATTTATATATATATATATATATATATATATATATATATATATATATATATATATATATATATATATATATATATATTAGTATATTTTCCAATGGTTTCGTTGAAGACATCATAAGAAGGAAAGTGAAACGCCATGCAACCTCTGAAGAGACAACTAACACAACACCTATACCCCCTATTAGACTATTTTACAGGAACTTCTTTTCCACAGCTCATAAAACGGAGGAATGGGTCCTGAAATATATTGTTAATAGAAACGTTATCCCTACAGACAAAAATCAGAGAATACAACTGTC
This sequence comes from Procambarus clarkii, assembly GCF_040958095.1. Classification (NCBI taxonomy): domain Eukaryota; kingdom Metazoa; phylum Arthropoda; class Malacostraca; order Decapoda; family Cambaridae; genus Procambarus; species Procambarus clarkii. The sequence continues at coordinate 42,538,436 of NC_091187.1, read as the reverse complement.
GATTTACTATAAAACCAGAAAAACGGCCAGCCTACATGAGAAACTCTCCAGACACAAAGCAAAACGCTTTAAAAGAGACCAACGTCATCTATGCCTTCAAATGCCCTCTTGGGGACTGTAAGCTCCAAAAAACCCAGTATATAGGCAAGACAACAACATCTCTTTCTAGGCGTTTAACGATGCATAAGCAACAGGGCTCCATTAAGGAACATATAATCTCTTCCCACAACCAAACCATCGCCAGAGAAATCCTAGTAAACAACACAGAAATCATCGATAGATACAGCGATAGCAGGCGGCTTGACGTTTGCGAGGCACTACACATTAAAAAGTCAACACCAGCAATCAACAGCCAATTAATGCACAACTATATTCTACCCACCTCAAGACTCCGCTCCAATATAGAAGCATCAAGAAATATGGACCAATAGGCTATCTACAATCACTTCCATTTCAATACCCATTGTTTCGTGTTCTGTCTTGTGTTGATGAAATTAATACCCTATTAAATACCACCTCACCCCATCCACCTCACTCAAATGTAGATATAAACAAATCGGAGATATGTAAGTTCTATTCAGTTGTGTATGTGTAAAGTCTTTGAAAATGTAATAAGTTTTACGAAATGCGCTGAAGTGTCGCATCAGACTAGAAATAAAAATGAATTTTGGAGAATTGATTTTTGAATTACCACCAACAGTGAAAAGAAATGTACGAAAGATAGAGAAAATTCGTGTTAGAATTATTAATCTTACTTTTTCGGTCATATTTAATAATATGTGTCTACAGGAAAGACTGCTACCAAAATATACTAATATATATATAAATATATATATTTTTAAAAATAAGGAAGGGAGTACCACCTCTTGCTGGAAGAAGGGGGACGCATAGCCTCGGAGGAAACCACGCATAACGCATTAGAGGGAATGTTTAGATCCCCTCCAATACAGTTTCTGTGTGCTTTTCTCCTACCACCCCCTTCCTTTTTTATTTTTTGTGCTTTATTATGTATTTGATGATTACAAGATATACATGGGTTGATACAAAAATAATGATGCTAAAAGGTGCTTAAAGGTTATGGATCTCTTGAAAAACACGACAATGGGAGACATTGATGAATGTCACAGACGGGTTTGATCATTGTTGCAAGTCAAACACTTCTTCGAATTCCTCTGAAGTTGGACTAGTGTCCAAGACGCAACAGGCATTTCCCCTCTGAATCGCAACACTCAGGCGCTGGAACAAGAAAGTTTTTGCTCTCTGGTCTTTTGTAACTACCCTTGTAACTACCTCTGGTCTTTTTTAACTACCCTTACCCCTTAATAGTACTAGTTCCCCCATAGCAAGTCCACCATTATATAACACTCAGTATATAGGCAAGACAACAACATCTCTTTCCAAGCGATTAACGATGCATAAGCAACAGGGCTCCATTAAGGAACATATAATCTCTTCCCACAACCAGAGAAATCTTAGCAAACAACACAGAAATCATCGATAAATACAGCGATAGCAGGCGGCTTGACATCTGCGAGGCACTACACATCAAGAAGTCAACACCAGCAATCAACAGCCAATTAATACACAGCTATATTCTACCCACTTCAAGACTCCGCTCTAATATAGAAGCATCAAGAAATATGGGCCAATAGGCCCTCTGCAGTTACTGCCATTCTTACCTTCAATTTACCCAAATTAATACCCCAGTATTTCGTGTTCTGTCCTGTGTTGAAAGTTTTGTTCACCTCATCCAAAACTGTTGTAACATCTCACCTCACCCAAAATGCGGGTATAAAATAGAAAATGAAAGTTGTTTAAATCATAGCATAGTGAGAACTCTGTTTAGTGTTTGCAGGTTATAGTTGTGTGTCTGTAAAATAAAAGTCTTTGAAAATGTAATAAGATATTACAAAATGTGTTCAAGCGTCGCATCAGACTAGAAATAAAAATGAATTTTGGAGAATTGATTTTTCAATTACCATCAATAGTGAAAAGAAACAAAGAATATTGAGAAAATTCGTGTTAGAATTATTAATCTTACTTTTTCGGTCATATTTAATATATATATATATATATATATATATATATATATATATATATATATATATATATATATATATATATATATATATATATATATATATGTCGTACCTAATAGCCAGAACGCACTTCCCAGCCTACTATGCAAGGCCCGATTTGCCTAATAAGCCAAGTTTTCCTGAATTAATATATTTTTTCTAATTTTTTTCTTATAAAATGATAAAGCTACCCATTTCATGATGTATGAGGTCAATTTTTTTTTATTGGAGTTAAAATTAACGTAGATATATGACCGAACCTAACCAACCCTACCTAACCTAACCTAACCTATCTCTATCGGTTAGGTTAGGTTAGGTAGCAGAAAAAGTTAGGTTAGGTTAGGTAGGTTAGGTAGTAGAAAAAACATTAATTCATGAAAACTTGGCTTATTAGGCAAATTGGGCCATGCATAGTTGGCTGAGAAGTGCGTTCTGGCTATTAGGTACGACATATATATATATATATATATATATATATATATATATATATATATATATATATATATATATGTCGTACCTAGTAGCCAGAACGCACTTCTCAGCCTACTATGCAATGCCCGATTTGCCTAATAAGCCAAGTTTTCATGAATTATTTGTTTTTCGACTACCTAACCTACCTAACCTAACCTAACCTAACTTTTTCGGCTACCTAACCAAACCTAACCTATAAAGATAGGTTAGGTTAGGTTAGGTAGGGTTGGTTAGGTTCGGTCATATATCTACGTTAATTTTAACTCCAATAACAAAAATTGACCTCATACATAATGAAATGGGTAGCTTTATCATTTCATAGGAAAAAAAATAAGAAAAAATATAGTAATTCAGGAAAACTTGGCTTATTAGGCAAATCGGGCCTTGAATAGTAGGCCAAAAAGTGAGTTCTGGCTACTAGGTACGACATATATATATATATGAATATATATGTATATATATATATATATATATATGTATATATATATATATATATATATATATATATATATATATATATATATATAATAATATATATATACATATATACATATATACATATATATATATATATATATATATATATATATATATATATATATATATATATATATATATATATATATATATATATATATATATATATATATGTCGTACCTAGTAGCCAGAACGCACTTCTCAGCCTACTATGCAAGGCCCGATTTGCCTAATAAGCCAGGTTTTCATGAATTAATTCTTTTTCGACTACCTAACCTACCTAACCTAACCTAACCTAACTTTTACATCTACCTAACCAAACCTAACCTATAAAGATAGGTTAGGTTAGGTTAGGTAGGGTTGGTTAGGTTCGATCATATATCTACGTTAATTTTAACTCCAATAAAAAAAATTTGAACTCATACATAATGAAATGGGTAGCTTTATCATTTCATGAGAAAAAAATTAGAGGAAATATATTAATTCATGAAAACTTGGCTTATTAGGCAAATCGGGCCTTGCATAATAGGCTGAGAAGTGCGTTCTGGCTACTAGGTACGACATATATTTATATATATATACATATATATATATATATATATATATATATATATGTCGTACTTAATAGCCAGAACGCACTTCTCACCCTACTATTCAAGGCCCGATTTGCCTAATAAGCCAAGTTTTCATGAATTAATGTTTTTTCGTCTACCTAACCTACCTAACCTAACCTAACCTAGCTTTTTTTGGCTACCTAACCTAACCTTACCTATAAATATAGGTTAGGTTAGGTTAGGTAGGGTTGGTTAGGTTCGGTCATATATCTACGTTAATTTTAACTCCAATAAAATAAAATTGACCTCATACATAGAGAAAAGGGTTGCTTTATCATTTCATAAGAAAAAAATTATAGTAAATATATTAATTCAGGAAAACTTGGCTTACTAGGCAAATCGGGCCTTGAATAGTAGGCTGAGAAGTGAGTTCTGGCTACTAGGTACGACATATATATATATATATATATATATATATATATATATATATATATATATATATATATATATATATATATATACATATATATATATATGCGAACAAGCCTGAATGGTCCCCAGGACAATATGCAACTGAAAACTCACACCCCAGAAGTGACTCGAACCCATACTCCCAGAAGCAACGCAACTGGTATGTACAAGACGCCTTAATCCACTTGACCATCACGACCGGACATAATGAGGTGATAGCCGAGGCTATTTGAACCACCCCACCGCCGGCACTCGGATAGTAATCTTGGGCATAGCATTTTACCAAATCACCTCATTCTTTGGGGCACACGTGAGGAACACAAATGCGAACAAGCCTGAATGGTCCCCAGGACAATATGCAACTGAAAACTACCACACCCCAGAAGTGACTCGAACCCATACTCCCAGAAGCAACGCAACTGGTATGTACAAGACGCCTTAATCCACTTGACCATCACGACCGGACATAATGAGGTGATAGCCGAGGCTATTTGAACCACCCCACCGCCGGCACTCGGATAGTAATCTTGGGCATAGCATTTTACCAAATCACCTCATTCTTTGGGGCACACATGAGGAACACAAATGCGAACAAGCCTGAATGGTCCCCAGGACAATATGCAACTGAAAACTCACACCCCAGAAGTGACTCGAACCCATACTCCCAGAAGCAACGCAACTGGTATGTACAAGACGCCTTAATCCACTTGACCATCACGACCGGACATAATGAGGTGATAGCCGAGGCTATTTGAACCACCCCACCGCCGGCACTCGGATAGTAATCTTGGGCATAGCATTTTACCAAATCACCTCATTCTTTGGGGCACACGTGAGGAACACAAATGCGAACAAGCCTGAATGGTCCCCAGGACAATATGCAACTGAAAACTCACACCCCAGAAGTGACTCGAACCCATACTCCCAGAAGCAACGCAACTGGTATGTACAAGACGCCTTAATCCACTTGACCATCACGACCGGACATAATGAGGTGATAGCCGAGGCTATTTGAACCACCCCACCGCCGGCACTCGGATAGTAATCTTGGGCATAGCATTTTACCAAATCACCTCATTCTTTGGGGCACACGTGAGGAACACAAATGCGAACAAGCCTGAATGGTCCCCAGGACAATATGCAACTGAAAACTCACACCCCAGAAGTGACTCGAACCCATACTCCCAGAAGCAACGCAACTGGTATGTACAAGACGCCTTAATCCACTTGACCATCACGACCGGACATAATGAGGTGATAGCCGAGGCTATTTGAACCACCCCACCGCCGGCACTCGGATAGTAATCTTGGGCATAGCATTTTACCAAATCACCTCATTCTTTAGGGCACACGTGAGGAACACAAATGCGAACAAGCCTGAATGGTCCCCAGGACAATATGCAACTGAAAACTCACACCCCAGAAGTGACTCGAACCCATACTCCCAGAAGCAACGCAACTGGTATGTACAAGACGCCATAATCCACTTGACCATCATGACCGGACATAATGAGGTGATAGCCGAGGCTATTTGAACCACCCCACCGCCGGCACTCGGATAGTAATCTTGGGCATAGCATTTTACCAAATCACCTCATTCTTTGGGGCACACATGAGGAACACAAATGCGAACAAGCCTGAATGGTCCCCAGGACAATATGCAACTGAAAACTCACACCCCAGAAGTGACTCGAACCCATACTCCCAGAAGCAACGCAACTGGTATGTACAAGACGCCTTAATCCACTTGACCATCACGACCGGACATAATGAGGTGATAGCCGAGGCTATTTGAACCACCCCACCGCCGGCACTCGGATAGTAATCTTGGGCATAGCATTTTACCAAATCACCTCATTCTTTGGGGCACACATGAGGAACACAAATGCGAACAAGCCTGAATGGTCCCCAGGACAATATGCAACTGAAAACTCACACCCCAGAAGTGACTCGAACCCATACTCCCAGAAGCAACGCAACTGGTATGTACAAGACGCCTTAATTCACTTGACCATCACGACCGGACATAATGAGGTGATAGCCGAGGCTATTTGAACCACCCCACCGCCGGCACTCGGATAGTAATCTTGGGCATAGCATTTTACCAAATCACCTCATTCTTTGGGGCCCACGTGAGGAACACAAATGCGAACAAGCCTGAATGGTCCCCAGGACAATATGCAACTGAAAACTCACACCCCAGAAGTGACTCGAACCCATACTCCCAGAAGCAACGCAACTGGTATGTACAAGACGCCTTAATCCACTTGACCATCACGACCGGACATAATGAGGTGATAGCCGAGGCTATTTGAACCACCCCACCGCCGGCACTCGGATAGTAATCTTGGGCATAGCATTTTACCAAATCACCTCATTCTTTGGGGCACACGTGAGGAACACAAATGCGAACAAGCCTGAATGGTCCCCAGGACAATATGCAACTGAAAACTACCACACCCCAGAAGTGACTCGAACCCATACTCCCAGAAGCAACGCAACTGGTATGTACAAGACGCCTTAATCCACTTGACCATCACGACCGGACATAATGAGGTGATAGCCGAGGCTATTTGAACCACCCCACCGCCGGCACTCGGATAGTAATCTTGGGCATAGCATTTTACCAAATCACCTCATTCTTTGGGGCACACATGAGGAACACAAATGCGAACAAGCCTGAATGGTCCCCAGGACAATATGCAACTGAAAACTCACACCCCAGAAGTGACTCGAACCCATACTCCCAGAAGCAACGCAACTGGTATGTACAAGACGCCTTAATCCACTTGACCATCACGACCGGACATAATGAGGTGATAGCCGAGGCTATTTGAACCACCCCACCGCCGGCACTCGGATAGTAATCTTGGGCATAGCATTTTACCAAATCACCTCATTCTTTGGGGCACACGTGAGGAACACAAATGCGAACAAGCCTGAATGGTCCCCAGGACAATATGCAACTGAAAACTCACACCCCAGAAGTGACTCGAACCCATACTCCCAGAAGCAACGCAACTGGTATGTACAAGACGCCTTAATCCACTTGACCATCACGACCGGACATAATGAGGTGATAGCCGAGGCTATTTGAACCACCCCACCGCCGGCACTCGGATAGTAATCTTGGGCATAGCATTTTACCAAATCACCTCATTCTTTGGGGCACACGTGAGGAACACAAATGCGAACAAGCCTGAATGGTCCCCAGGACAATATGCAACTGAAAACTCACACCCCAGAAGTGACTCGAACCCATACTCCCAGAAGCAACGCAACTGGTATGTACAAGACGCCTTAATCCACTTGACCATCACGACCGGACATAATGAGGTGATAGCCGAGGCTATTTGAACCACCCCACCGCCGGCACTCGGATAGTAATCTTGGGCATAGCATTTTACCAAATCACCTCATTCTTTGGGGCACACGTGAGGAACACAAATGCGAACAAGCCTGAATGGTCCCCAGGACAATATGCAACTGAAAACTCACACCCCAGAAGTGACTCGAACCCATACTCCTAGAAGCAACGCAACTGGTATGTACAAGACGCCTTAATCCACTTGACCATCACGACCGGACATAATGAGGTGATAGCCGAGGCTATTTGAACCACCCCACCGCCGGCACTCGGATAGTAATCTTGGGCATAGCATTTTACCAAATCACCTCATTCTTTAAGGCACACGTGAGGAACACAAATGCGAACAAGCCTGAATGGTCCCCAGGACAATATGCAACTGAAAACTCACACCCCAGAAGTGACTCGAACCCATACTCCCAGAAGCAACGCAACTGGTATGTACAAGACGCCATAATCCACTTGACCATCATGACCGGACATAATGAGGTGATAGCCGAGGCTATTTGAACCACCCCACCGCCGGCACTCGGATAGTAATCTTGGGCATAGCATTTTACCAAATCACCTCATTCTTTGGGGCACACATGAGGAACACAAATGCGAACAAGCCTGAATGGTCCCCTGGACAATATGCAACTGAAAACTCACACCCCAGAAGTGACTCGAACCCATACTCCCAGAAGCAACGCAACTGGTATGTACAAGACGCCTTAATCCACTTGACCATCACGACCGGACATAATGAGGTGATAGCCGAGGCTATTTGAACCACCCCACCGCCAGCACTCGGATAGTAATCTTGGGCATAGCATTTTACCAAATCACCTCATTCTTTGGGGCACACGTGAGGAACACAAATGCGAACAAGCCTGAATGGTCCCCAGGACAATATGCAACTGAAAACTCACACCCCAGAAGTGACTCGAACCCATACTCCCAGAAGCAACGCAACTGGTATGTACAAGACGCCTTAATCCACTTGACCATCACGACCGGACATAATTAGGTGATAGCCGAGGCTATTTGAACCACCCCACCGCCGGCACTCGGATAGTAATCTTGGGCATAGCATTTTACCAAATCACCTCATTCTTTGGGGCACACATGAGGAACACAAATGCGAACAAGCCTGAATGGTCCCCAGGACAATATGCAACTGAAAACTCACACCCCAGAAGTGACTCGAACCCATACTCCCAGAAGCAACGCAACTGGTATGTACAAGACGCCTTAATTCACTTGACCATCACGACCGGACATAATGTGGTGATAGCCGAGGCTATTTGAACCACCCCACCGCCGGCACTCGGATAGTAATCTTGGGCATAGCATTTTACCAAATCACCTCATTCTTTGGGGCCCACGTGAGGAACACAAATGCGAACAAGCCTGAATGGTCCCCAGGACAATATGCAACTGAAAACTCACACCCCAGAAGTGACTCGAACCCATACTCCCAGAAGCAACGCAACTGGTATGTACAAGACGCCTTAATCCACTTGACCATCACGACCGGACATAATGAGGTGATAGCCGAGGCTATTTGAACCACCCCACCGCCGGCACTCGGATAGTAATCTTGGGCATAGCATTTTACCAAATCACCTCATTCTTTGGGGCACACGTGAGGAACACAAATGCGAACAAGCCTGAATGGTCCCCAGGACAATATGCAACTGAAAACTACCACACCCCAGAAGTGACTCGAACCCATACTCCCAGAAGCAACGCAACTGGTATGTACAAGACGCCTTAATCCACTTGACCATCACGACCGGACATAATGAGGTGATAGCCGAGGCTATTTGAACCACCCCACCGCCGGCACTCGGATAGTAATCTTGGGCATAGCATTTTACCAAATCACCTCATTCTTTGGGGCACACATGAGGAACACAAATGCGAACAAGCCTGAATGGTCCCCAGGACAATATGCAACTGAAAACTCACACCCCAGAAGTGACTCGAACCCATACTCCCAGAAGCAACGCAACTGGTATGTACAAGACGCCTTAATCCACTTGACCATCACGACCGGACATAATGAGGTGATAGCCGAGGCTATTTGAACCACCCCACCGCCGGCACTCGGATAGTAATCTTGGGCATAGCATTTTACCAAATCACCTCATTCTTTGGGGCACACGTGAGGAACACAAATGCGAACAAGCCTGAATGGTCCCCAGGACAATATGCAACTGAAAACTCACACCCCAGAAGTGACTCGAACCCATACTCCCAGAAGCAACGCAACTGGTATGTACAAGACGCCTTAATCCACTTGACCATCACGACCGGACATAATGAGGTGATAGCCGAGGCTATTTGAACCACCCCACCGCCGGCACTCGGATAGTAATCTTGGGCATAACATTTTACCAAATCACCTCATTCTTTGGGGCACACGTGAGGAACACAAATGCGAACAAGCCTGAATGGTCCCCAGGACAATATGCAACTGAAAACTCACACCCCAGAAGTGACTCGAACCCATACTCCCAGAAGCAACGCAACTGGTATGTACAAGACGCCTTAATCCACTTGACCATCACGACCGGACATAATGAGGTGATAGCCGAGGCTATTTGAACCACCCCACCGCCGGCACTCGGATAGTAATCTTGGGCATAGCATTTTACCAAATCACCTCATTCTTTAGGGCACACGTGAGGAACACAAATGCGAACAAGCCTGAATGGTCCCCAGGACAATATGCAACTGAAAACTCACACCCCAGAAGTGACTCGAACCCATACTCCCAGAAGCAACGCAACTGGTATGTACAAGACGCCATAATCCACTTGACCATCATGACCGGACATAATGAGGTGATAGCCGAGGCTATTTGAACCACCCCACCGCCGGCACTCGGATAGTAATCTTGGGCATAGCATTTTACCAAATCACCTCATTCTTTGGGGCACACATGAGGAACACAAATGCGAACAAGCCTGAATGGTCCCCTGGACAATATGCAACTGAAAACTCACACCCCAGAAGTGACTCGAACCCATACTCCCAGAAGCAACGCAACTGGTATGTACAAGACGCCTTAATCCACTTGACCATCACGACCGGACATAATGAGGTGATAGCCGAGGCTATTTGAACCACCCCACCGCCAGCACTCGGATAGTAATCTTGGGCATAGCATTTTACCAAATCACCTCATTCTTTGGGGCACACGTGAGGAACACAAATGCGAACAAGCCTGAATGGTCCCCAGGACAATATGCAACTGAAAACTCACACCCCAGAAGTGACTCGAACCCATACTCCCTGAAGCAACGCAACTGGTATGTACAAGACGCCTTAATCCACTTGACCATCACGACTGGACATAATGAGGTGATAGCCGAGGCTATTTGAACCACCCCACCGCCAGCACTCGGATAGTAATCTTGGGCATAGCATTTTACCAAATCACCTCATTCTTTGGGGCACACGTGAGGAACACAAATGCGAACAAGCCTGAATGGTCCCCAGGACAATATGCAACTGAAAACTCACACCCCAGAAGTGACTCGAACCCATACTCCCAGAAGCAACGCAACTGGTATGTACAAGACGCCTTAATCCACTTGACCATCACGACCGGACATAATGAGGTGATAGCCGAGGCTATTTGAACCACCCCACCGCCGGCACTCGGATAGTAATCTTGGGCATAGCATTTTACCAAATCACCTCATTCTTTGGGGCACACATGAGGAACACAAATGCGAACAAGCCTGAATGGTCCCCAGGACAATATGCAACTGAAAACTCACACCCCAGAAGTGACTCGAACCCATACTCCCAGAAGCAACGCAACTGGTATGTACAAGACGCCTTAATTCACTTGACCATCACGACCGGACATAATGAGGTGATAGCCGAGGCTATTTGAACCACCCCACCGCCGGCACTCGGATAGTAATCTTGGGCATAGCATTTTACCAAATCACCTCATTCTTTGGGGCCCACGTGAGGAACACAAATGCGAACAAGCCTGAATGGTCCCCAGGACAATATGCAACTGAAAACTCACACCCCAGAAGTGACTCGAGCCCATACTCCCAGAAGCAACGCAACTGGTATGTACAAGACGCCTTAATCCACTTGACCATCACGACCGGACATAATGAGGTGATAGCCGAAGCTATTTGAACCACCCCACCGCCGGCACTCGGATAGTAATCTTGGGCATAGCATTTTACCAAATCACCTCATTCTTTGGGGCACACGTGAGGAACACAAATGCGAACAAGCCTGAATGGTCCCCAGGACAATATGCAACTGAAAACTCACATCCCAGAAGTGACTCGAACCCATACTCCCAGAAGCAACGCAACTGGTATGTACAAGACGCCTTAATCCACTTGACCATCACGACCGGACATAATGAGGTGATAGCCGAGGCTATTTGAACCACCCCACCGCCGGCACTCGGATAGTAATCTTGGGCATAGCATTTTACCAAATCACCTCATTCTTTGGGGCACACGTGAGGAACACAAATGCGAACAAGCCTGAATGGTCCCCAGGACATGAGGTGATTTGGTAAAATGCTATGCCCAAGATTACTATCCGAGTGCCGGCGGTGGGGTGGTTCAAATAGCCTCGGCTATCACCTTATTATGTCCGGTCGTGATGGTCAAGTGGATTAAGGCGTCTTGTACATACCAGTTGCGTTGCTTCTGGGAGTATGGGTTCGAGTCACTTCTGGGGTGTGAGTTTTCAGTTGCATATTGTCCTGGGGACCATTCAGGCTTGTTCGCATTTGTGTTCCTCACGTGTGCCCCAAAGAATGAGGTGATTTGGTAAAATGCTATGCCCAAGATTACTATCCGAGTGCCGGCGGTGGGGTGGTTTAAATAGCCTCGGCTATCACCTCATTATGTCCGGTCGTGACGGTCAAGTGGATTAAGGCGTCTTGTACATACCAGTTGCGTTGCTTCTGGGAGTATGGGTTCGAGTCACTTCTGGGGTGTGAGTTTTCAGTTGCATATTGTCCTGGGGACCATTCAGGCTTGTTCGCATTTGTGTTCCTCACGTGTGCCCCAGAGAATGAGGTGATTTGGTAAAATGCTATGCCCAAGATTACTATCCGAGTGCCGGCGGTGGGGTGGTTCAAATAGCCTCGGCTATCACCTCATTATGTCCGGTCGTGATGGTCAAGTGGATTAAGGCGTCTTGTACATACCAGTTGCGTTGCTTCTGGGAGTATGGGTTCGAGTCACTTCTGGGGTGTGAGTTTTCAGTTGCATATTGTCCTGGGGACCATTCAGGCTTGTTCGCATTTGTGTTCCTCACGTGTGCCCCAAAGAATGAGGTGATTTGGTAAAATGCTATGCCCAAGATTACTATCCGAGTGCCGGCGGTGGGGTGGTTCAAATAGCCTCGGCTATCACCTCATTATGTCCGGTCGTGATGGTCAAGTGGATTAAGGCGTCTTGTACATACCAGTTGCGTTGCTTCTGGGAGTATGGGTTCGAGTCACTTCTGGGGTGTGAGTTTTCAGTTGCATATTGTCCTGGGGACCATTCAGGCTTGTTCGCATTTCTGTTCCTCACGTGTGCCCCAAAGAATGAGGTGATTTGGTAAAATGCTATGCCCAAGATTACTATCCGAGTGCCGGCGGTGGGGTGGTTCAAATAGCCTCTGCTATCACCTCATTATGTCCGGTCGTGATGGTCAAGTGGATTAAGGCGTCTTGTACATACCAGTTGCGTTGCTTCTGGGAGTATGGGTTCGAGTCACTTCTGGGGTGTGAGTTTTCAGTTGCATATTGTCCTGGGGACCATTCAGGCTTGTTCGCATTTGTGTTCCTCACGTGTGCCCCAAAGAATGAGGTGATTTGGTAAAATGCTATGCCCAAGATTACTATCCGAGTGCCGGCGGTGGGGTGGTTCAAATAGCCTCGGCTATCACCTCATTATGTCCGGTCGTGATGGTCAAGTGGATTAAGGCGTCTTGTACATACCAGTTGCGTTGCTTCTGGGAGTATGGGTTCGAGTCACTTCTGGGGTGTGAGTTTTCAGTTGCATATTGTCCTGGGGACCATTCAGGCTTGTTCGCATTTGTGTTCCTCACGGGTGCCCCAAAGAATGAGGTGATTTGGTAAAATGCTATGCCCAAGATTACTATCCGAGTGCCGGCGGTGGGGTGGTTCAAATAGCCTCGGCTATCACCTCATTATGTCCGGTCGTGATGGTCAAGTGGATTAAGGCGTCTTGTACATACCAGTTGCGTTGCTTCTGGGAGTATGGGTTCGAGTCACTTCTGGGGTGTGAGTTTTCAGTTGCATATTGTCCTGGGGACCATTCAGGCTTGTTCGCATTTGTGTTCCTCACGTGTGCCCCAAAGAATGAGGTGATTTGGTAAAATGCTATGCCCAAGATTACTATCCGAGTGCCGGCGGTGGGGTGGTTCAAATAGCCTCGGCTATCACCTCATTATGTCCGGTCTTGATGGTCAAGTGGATTAAGGCGTCTTGTACATACCAGTTGCGTTGCTTCTGGGAGTATGGGTTCGAGTCACTTCTGGGGTGTGAGTTTTCAGTTGCATATTGTCCTGGGGACCATTCAGGCTTGTTCGCATTTGTGTTCCTCACGTGTGCCCCAAAGAATGAGGTGATTTGGTAAAATGCTATGCCCAAGATTACTATCCGAGTGCCGGCGGTGGGGTGGTTCAAATAGCCTCGGCTATCACCTCATTATGTCCGGTCGTGATGGTCAAGTGGATTAAGGCGTCTTGTACATACCAGTTGCGTTGCTTCTGGGAGTATGGGTTCGAGTCACTTCTGGGGTGTGAGTTTTCAGTTGCATATTGTCCTGGGGACCATTCAGGCTTGTTCGCATCTGTGTTCCTCACGTGTGCCCCAAAGAATGAGGTGATTTGGTAAAATGCTATGCCCAAGATTACTATCCGAGTGCCGGCGGTGGGGTGGTTCAAATAGCCTCGGCTATCACCTCATTATGTCCGGTCGTGATGGTCAAGTGGATTAAGGCGTCTTGTACATACCAGTTGCGTTGCTTCTGGGAGTATGGGTTCGAGTCACTTCTGGGGTGTGAGTTTTCAGTTGCATATTGTCCTGGGGACCATTCAGGCTTGTTCGCATTTGTGTTCCTCACGTGTGCCCCAAAGAATGAGGTGATTTGGTAAAATGCTATGCCCAAGATTACTATCCGAGTGCCGGCGGTGGGGTGGTTCAAATAGCCTCGGCTATCACCTCATTATGTCCGGTCGTGATGGTCAAGTGGATTAAGGCGTCTTGTACATACCAGTTGCGTTGCTTCTGGGAGTATGGGTTCGAGTCACTTCTGGGGTGTGAGTTTTCAGTTGCATATTGTCCTGGGGACCATTCAGGCTTGTTCGCATTTGTGTTCCTCACGTGTGCCCCAAAGAATGAGGTGATTTGGTAAAATGCTATGCCCAAGATTACTATCCGAGTGCCGGCGGTGGGGTGGTTCAAATAGCCTCGGCTATCACCTCATTATGTCCGGTCGTGATGGTCAAGTGGATTAAGGCGTCTTGTACATACCAGTTGCGTTGCTTCTGGGAGTATGGGTTCGAGTCACTTCTGGGGTGTGAGTTTTCAGTTGCATATTGTCCTGGGGACCATTCAGGCTTGTTCGCATTTGTGTTCCTCACGTGTGCCCCAAAGAATGAGGTGATTTGGTAAAATGCTATGCCCAAGATTACTATCCGAGTGCCGGCGGTGGGGTGGTTCAAATAGCCTCGGCTATCACCTCATTATGTCCGGTCGTGATGGTCAAGTGGATTAAGGCGTCTTGTACATACCAGTTGCGTTGCTTCTGGGAGTATGGGTTCGAGTCACTTCTGGGGTGTGAGTTTTCAGTTGCATATTGTCCTGGGGACCATTCAGGCTTGTTCGCATTTCTGTTCCTCACGTGTGCCCCAAAGAATGAGGTGATTTGGTAAAATGCTATGCCCAAGATTACTATCCGAGTGCCGGCGGTGGGGTGGTTCAAATAGCCTCGGCTATCACCTCATTATGTCCGGTCGTGATGGTCAAGTGGATTAAGGCGTCTTGTACATACCAGTTGCGTTGCTTCTGGGAGTATGGGTTCGAGTCACTTCTGGGGTGTGAGTTTTCAGTTGCATATTGTCCTGGGGACCATTCAGGCTTGTTCGCATTTGTGTTCCTCACGTGTGCCCCAAAGAATGAGGTGATTTGGTAAAATGCTATGCCCAAGATTACTATCCGAGTGCCGGCGGTGGGGTGGTTCAAATAGCCTCGGCTATCACCTCATTATGTCCGGTCGTGATGGTCAAGTGGATTAAGGCGTCTTGTACATACCAGTTGCGTTGCTTCTGGGAGTATGGGTTCGAGTCACTTCTGGGGTGTGAGTTTTCAGTTGCATATTGTCCTGGGGACCATTCAGGCTTGTTCGCATTTGTGTTCCTCACGTGTGCCCCAAAGAATGAGGTGATTTGGTAAAATGCTATGCCCAAGATTACTATCCGAGTGCCGGCGGTGGGGTGGTTCAAATAGCCTCGGCTATCACCTCATTATGTCCGGTCGTGATGGTCAAGTGGATTAAGGCGTCTTGTACATACCAGTTGCGTTGCTTCTGGGAGTATGGGTTCGAGTCACTTCTGGGGTGTGAGTTTTCAGTTGCATATTGTCCTGGGGACCATTCAGGCTTGTTCGCATTTGTGTTCCTCACGTGTGCCCCAAAGAATGAGGTGATTTGGTAAAATGCTATGCCCAAGATTACTATCCGAGTGCCGGCGGTGGGGTGGTTCAAATAGCCTCGGCTATCACCTCATTATGTCCGGTCGTGATGGTCAAGTGGATTAAGGCGTCTTGTACATACCAGTTGCGTTGCTTCTGGGAGTATGGGTTCGAGTCACTTCTGGGGTGTGAGTTTTCAGTTGCATATTGTCCTGGGGACCATTCAGGCTTGTTCGCATTTGTGTTCCTCACGTGTGCCCCAAAGAATGAGGTGATTTGGTAAAATGCTATGCCCAAGATTACTATCCGAGTGCCGGCGGTGGGGTGGTTCAAATAGCCTCGGCTATCACCTCATTATGTCCGGTCGTGATGGTCAAGTGGATTAAGGCGTCTTGTACATACCAGTTGCGTTGCTTCTGGGAGTATGGGTTCGAGTCACTTCTGGGGTGTGAGTTTTCAGTTGCATATTGTCCTGGGGACCATTCAGGCTTGTTCGCATTTGTGTTCCTCACGTGTGCCCCAAAGAATGAGGTGATTTGGTAAAATGCTATGCCCAAGATTACTATCCGAGTGCCGGCGGTGGGGTGGTTCAAATAGCCTCGGCTATCACCTCATTATGTCCGGTCTTGATGGTCAAGTGGATTAAGGCGTCTTGTACATACCAGTTGCGTTGCTTCTGGGAGTATGGGTTCGAGTCACTTCTGGGGTGTGAGTTTTCAGTTGCATATTGTCCTGGGGACCATTCAGGCTTGTTCGCATTTGTGTTCCTCACGTGTGCCCCAAAGAATGAGGTGATTTGGTAAAATGCTATGCCCAAGATTACTATCCGAGTGCCGGCGGTGGGGTGGTTCAAATAGCCTCGGCTATCACCTCATTATGTCCGGTCGTGATGGTCAAGTGGATTAAGGCGTCTTGTACATACCAGTTGCGTTGCTTCTGGGAGTATGGGTTCGAGTCACTTCTGGGGTGTGAGTTTTCAGTTGCATATTGTCCTGGGGACCATTCAGGCTTGTTCGCATCTGTGTTCCTCACGTGTGCCCCAAAGAATGAGGTGATTTGGTAAAATGCTATGCCCAAGATTACTATCCGAGTGCCGGCGGTGGGGTGGTTCAAATAGCCTCGGCTATCACCTCATTATGTCCGGTCGTGATGGTCAAGTGGATTACCCAGCAAACAATTTTAGGTTGCCACAACATATCTGGAAAGTATTTGAAAGTATTGGAAACGTTTGTTTTATCGTATCAGATACGATATTGTGTGTGGACTTAAATAGGTTTCCAAAACTTATAACCAAGACATATGTATCTAACACTAATTTGAGATGTTGTGGCAACTTTACACTCCTAACATGAGTCATTCATAATCCATTCATATACCAATATGAATCTCTTATGAAAGGTTTGAGCCAATAATCTGAACCCTTTTTACATCTTTGTGTTTAAAGTTAAATTTCTTGAAATTAAATTATATTTTATATTATATTATTATTTTCAATTTAAATATTAAAACCAATTTAAGGGTAAAAAAAATCTAATAATTTATATTTCTTTTATTATTTACTAACAATTATAATTATTTACTAACGGAGAGAGGGGAGGCTGTACGGCAGAGAGTGGCGGCTGTGGCGGACAGTGGCGGCGGTGGCGGATAGTGGCGGCGGGCGGACAGTGGCGGCGGGCGGACAGAGGCGGCGGCGGGCGGACAGTGGCGGCGGGCGGACAGTAGCGGCGGTGGCGGACAGTGGCGGCGGGCGGACAGTGGCGGCGGTGGCGGACAGTGGCGGCGGGCGGACAGTGGCGGCAGGCGGACAGTGGCGGCGGGCGGACAGTGGCGGCGGGCGGACAGTGGCGTCGGGCGGACAATGGCGGCGGTGGCGGATAGTGGCGGCGGGCGGACAGTGGCGTCGGGCGGACAGTGGCGGCGGTGGCGGATAGTGGCGGCGGGCGGACAGTGGCGGCGGGCGGACAGTGGCGGCGGTGGCGGATAGTGGCGGCGGGCGGACAGGGCGGCGGCGGGCGGACAGTGGCGGCGGGAGGACAGTGGCGGCGGGCGGACAGTGGCGGCTGTGGCGGATAGTGGCGGCGGGCGGACCGTGGCGGCGGTGGTGGACAGTGGCGGCGGCGGGCGGACAGTGGCGGCGGCGGGCGGACAGTGGCGGCGGCGGGCGGACAGTGGCGGCGGCGGGCGGACAGTGGCGGCGGCGGGCGGACAGTGGCGGCGGCGGGCGGACAGTGGCGGCGGCGGGCGGACAGTGGCGGCGGCGGGCGGACAGTGGCGGCGGCGGGCGGACAGTGGAGGCGGCGGGCGGACAGTGGAGGCGGCGGGCGGACAGTGGAGGCGGCGGGCGGACAGTGGAGGCGGCGGGCGGACAGTGGAGGCGGCGGGCGGACAGTGGAGGCGTCGGGCGGACAGTGGCGGCGGTGGCGGATAGTGGCGGCGGGCGGACAGTGGCGGCGGGCGGACAGTGGCGGCGGTGGCGGACAGTGGCGGCGGGCGGACAGTGGCGGCGGGCGGACAGTGGCGGCGGGCGGACAGTGGCGGCGGGCGGACAGTGGCGTCGGGCGGACAGTGGCGGCGGTGGCGGATAGTGGCGGCGGGCGGACAGTGGCGGCGGGCGGACAGTGGCGGATAGTGGCGGCGGGCGGACAGGGCGGCGGCGGGCGGACAGTGGCGGCGGGCGGACAGTGGCGGATAGTGGCGGCGGGCGGACCGTGGCGGCGGTGGTGGACAGTGGCGGCGGGCGGACAGTGGCGGCGGCGGGCGGACAGTGGCGGCGGCGGGCGGACAGTGGCGGCGGCGGGCGGACAGTGGCGGCGGCGGGCGGACAGTGGCGGCGGCGGGCGGACAGTGGCGGCGGCGGGCGGACAGTGGCGGCGGCGGGCGGACAGTGGCGGCGGCGGGCGGACAGTGGAGGCGGCGGGCGGACAGTGGAGGCGGCGGGCGGACAGTGGAGGCGGCGGGCGGACAGTGGAGGCGGCGGGCGGACAGTGGAGGCGGCGGGCGGACAGTGGAGGCGGCGGGCGGACAGTGGTGGCGGCGGGCGGACAGTGGTGGCGGCGGGCGGACAGTGGTGGCGGCGGGCGGACAGTGGTGGCGGCGGGCGGACAGTGGTGGCGGTGGCGGACAGTGGCGCTGGTGGCGGACAGTGACGGCGGTGGCGGACAATGGCGGCGGTGGCGGACAGTGGCGGCGGTGGCGGACAGTGGCGGCGGTGGCGGACACTGGCGGCTGTGTCTGGCGGTGGTGTCTGGCGGTGGCGGGGTCTGTGATGAGTGGTGGCGGCTGGCGGTGGTGGGTGGTGGCGGCGGTGGTGGTGGGTGGTGGTGGCGGCGGCGGCTGGTGGTGGCGGCGGTGGTGGTGGGTGGTGGTGGTGGGTGGTGGCGGCGGTGGTGGTGGGTGGTGGCGGCGGCGGCTGGTGGTGGTGGGTGGCGGCGGCGGGTGGTGGTGGGTGGTGGCGGCTGTGGTGGGTGGTGGCGGGCGGCGGCGGCTGTGGTGGGTGGTGACGATCGGCGGTGGGGGGGGGGCTGGTGGCGGCTGGCGGTGGCGGCTTGCGGTGGCGACTGTGGCAACGGGCGGTGACTGCTGATAGCGGGCGGTGGTGGCGGCTGGTGGCAGGTGGTGGTGGCGGTGGTGGCGGCTGGTGGTGGCGGCTGGTGGTGGTGGCAGCTGGTGGCGGTGATGGCGGCTGGTGGTGGTGGCAGCTGGTGGCGGTGATGGCGGCTGGTGGTGGTGGCGGCTGGTGGTGGTGGCAGCTGGTGGCGGTGATGGCGGCTGGTGGTGGTGGTGGTGGTGATGGCGGCTGGTGGCGGGCGGTGGCGGGCGGTGGCGGCTTGTGGCGGCTGGTGGTGGCGGCGGTGGTGGGTGGTGGTGGTGGGTGGTGGTGCCGGCTGTGGTGGGTGGTGGCGGTGGTGTCGGCGGCGGCTGTGGTGGGTGGTGGCGGCGGCGGCGGTGATGGGTGGTGGCGGCGGCGGTGGTGGTGGGTGGTGGTGGCGGCGGCGGTGATGGGTGGTGGCGGCGGTGGTGGTGGGTGGTGGTGGCGGCGGCGGCTGGTGGTGGTGGGTGGTGGTGGTGGGTGGTGGCGGCGGGTGGCGGTGGTGGGTGGCGGGTGGCGGCTGGTGGTGGGTGGTGGCGGCGGGTGGTGAGTGGCGGTGGTGGTGGCGGGTGGTGGTGGGTGGCGGTGGCGGGTGGCGGTGGCGGGTGGCGGTGGCGGGTGGCGGGTGGCGGCTGGTGGTGGGTGGCGGGTGGCGGTGGTGGGTGGCGGTGGCTGGTGGCGGGTGGCGGTGGCGGGTGGCGGCTGGTGGTGGGTGGTGGCTGGTGGTGGGTGGTGGCGGGTGGCGGCTGGTGGTGGGTGGTGGTGGGTGGTGGCGGGTGGTGAGTGGTGGCGGGTGGTGGGTGGTGGCGGGTGGTGGGTGGTGGCGGGTGGCGGCTGGTGGTGGGTGGTGGCGGGTGGCGGCTGGTGGCGGGTGGCGGCTGGTGGTGGGTGGCGGCGGCTGGTGGTGGGTGGCGGCGGGTGGCGGCTGGTGGTGGGTGGTGGCGGCGGGTGGTGAGTGGCGGTGGTGGGTGGCGGTGGCTGGTGGCGGGTGGCGGCTGGTGGTGGGTGGTGGCGGGTGGCGGCTGGTGGTGGGTGGTGGCGGGTGGCGGCTGGTGGTGGGTGGTGGCGGGTGGCGGCTGGTGGTGGGTGGTGGCGGGTGGCGGCTGGTGGTGGGTGGCGGCGGGTGGCGGCTGGTGGTGGGTGGTGGCAGGTGGCGGCTGATGGTGGGTGGCGGCGGGTGGCGGCTGGTGGGTGGTGGCGGGTGGCGGCTGGTGGTGGGTGGCGGCTGGTGGTGGGTGGTGGCGGGTGGCGGCTGGTGGTGGGCGGCGGGTGGCGGCGGGTGGCGGCGGGTGGCGGCTGGTGGCGGCCAGCTGGGACACACCCTTCTCCACTGTAGGTCTGAGTACAACTAACCATATGTCTCTCTCATGACCAGCCCAGTGGTGCCAGCTCGCGGTCTCAAAATGTTTCCTTCAAAGATTGTATATTATCTTTGAACAACAAGTTTGATTATCAAGGAAATAATGCATATATTATTGTCACATTAATACTGTGCAATATCTTATTACATTCCTGCTAAATAATTATAATTTGAAACAGGACAAAAAATCCCACATATATATAAAAACCAACATTAGAGATCACGAGGCCTAGGCCTCGCCTGTGACCACACATCCTGCCTCCCTGGCCTGCTACACTCACACACCTCACACTCTTAACTCTCTCATAATCACTCTCACTCTCTTACTCTGTCACTCTTACTCTGTCACTCTTACTCTCTGTCACTCTTACTCTGTCACTCTTACTCTCTGTCACTCTTACTGTCACTCTTACACTCTGTCACTCCTACTCTCTGTCACTCTTACTCTGTCACTCTTACTCTCTGTCACTCTTACTCTCTGTCACTCTTACTCTCTGTCACTCTTACTGTCACTCTTACACTCTGTCACTCCTACTCTGTCACTCTTACTCTGTCACTCTTACTCTCTGTCACTCTTACTCTCTGTCACTCTTACTCTGTCACTCTTACTCTGTCACTCTTACTCTGTCACTCTTACTCTCTGTCACTCTTACTCTCTGTCACTCTTACTCTCTGTCACTCTTACTCTGTCACTCTTACTCTGTCACTCTTACTCTGTCACTCTTACTCTGTCACTCTTACTCTCTGTCACTCTTACTCTCTGTCACTCTTACTCTCTGTCACTCTTACACTCTGTCACTCTTACTCTGTCACTCTTACTCTCTGTCACTCTTACTCTCTGTCACTCTTACTCTCTGTCACTCTTACTCTCTGTCACTCTTACTCTCTGTCACTCTTACTCTGTCACTCTTACTCTGTCACTCTTACTCTGTCACTCTTACTCTGTCACTCTTACTCTCTGTCACTCTTACTCTGTCACTCTTACTCTGTCATTCTTACTCTCTGTCACTCTTACTCTGTCACTCTTACTCTCTGTCACTCTTACTCTCTGTCACTCTTACTCTCTGTCACTCTTACTCTCTGTCACTCTTACTCTCTGTCACTCTTACTCTCTGTCACTCTTACTCTGTCACTCTTACTCTCTGTCACTCTTACTCTGTCACTCTTACTCTGTCACTCTTACTCTGTCA